>NC_140179.1:75184892-75289892 GCF_963971535.1 Notolepis coatsorum | reverse complement strand
GACCACAAACTATACAAACTATACAGTTGTGGCTGACTCTTAACCACCAAAACCTGCACGGACTATAATGTATATTATGACCGATAGGGTACAGTCCCTCATCTGCACCTTTGTGTATACAGTTTGCTTTTAGTATATATTCAGATGACGTTTTTTTTTATTGCCTATATACAGGGCTTTCCCCCAGGATTTTTCAAACAAGATGGAGTCTCAACTAGGGGGTGGTCCAGAGGGGGGCTGTTTCCTCGGTCCAGGAGGCAAAATAATTGAAATAAAGAGAGCCATTTTCTGTAATGTCCTGCAACTTAAAAACAGTCGCTCCTCTCTGCAGTAAATAGAAGGGGGAAATGCTGTTATCCCTTCCCACTTTATCCAATCAGGAGAGAGAACTCCACTCTGCAAAAATGGTGTGACAAAATAAGAAATAAAAACAAATACATGCTTGGCAAGATTTCTTGAAATAAGGAAAAATATCTAGGGGTCTCTCTCCTGATTGGATAAACTGAGAACGGGATAGCAGAAAATGTATTTTCTGTTTACTGCAGAGCGGAGGGACTGGATTGCGCGGAGATAATAGCACCCTTAACTGCGTGCGCTACCTGCTCCGTCTTTGTGAGCTATTCACTAAAGATATTGCATGGATGATATACTAGTGCAAACACGCCCATAGGTGTGCAATTTGCTCCTGATATCTGTCAGCACAGTTGGCTTGCGGAGCAGTTTGCACCTGGCAGTGCTGTTGGCAGATATCAGGAAGGGGGTAAAATAAACAGGAAATGAGGGAGAGGGAAGCTCTTAGACATACCAGTATGTTTCACCATTTGTATTTTGTAGGGCTGTACCGAATGCTTCGAAGCTTCAAAGCTTCGATCATAATGTTGACATTCGAATTCAAAATCAACATTAACACTTTGATTGCCTAAGGTTAAATTCATGATATACCATCCGTTGCCAGCTCTATTTAACATGGAGAAGTTCCCCTTCTTTGCAGGGCTATAACTTTTTAAATTATATTGCTAGATTGCCATTATTAGGGCCCATTCAAGGTCCTATATGTATTGTTCATGGTGTAGCAACGTTAAACTTTTTCATTCACATATTCATACTAAAATATGGTCTAAAGTATACGTATGTTTTCATCTCTTTCTGCAGCTTTCTCCAGAACGTGATTTATAGCCCCAAATGCATTATATTGATGATGAAATACAGTTTGGTAGGAATCTGTGCGAGATCAAAAATTTCAATTGGACGTACTTCTAGAATTTACTACACGTCATCTGATGTTGACCGGATGGGCGAGGGGGCGTTTATAATTCCGTGGGCAACGTTATACCATTCATCTAATGTGGGTCATATGTTCATCATAGCAGTTAGTAAAGAACACGTTAGAATATAACGCTAAAACTCACCCCAGTGTCCTCGGGCCGTTGGGCGATCAGCGTGGAGTAGACTGTTTTCAATTATGGGATGTCGAAATACCGGATCTATTTCCAGGTTGTATAATAGTATATACGTCCAAATCATGTTGTTTTTTCGAGTTATTTCCACCGATCGATGTTCACTGTGTGAAGACTGAGTCTCTCTAACATTAGCGAGTGCCCGGACCACATATGGAGTGAGTCCTGCCGGGTTAAAGGTTGACATCCGGTTTTTCGATCTGCCGATCGGCCACCAGATGGCGCTCTTGAACCGCTAGAGGATTGAGAGGAGATCAGAACTGTGTGTCAAGGCTGCAGAGGGGAAATATGATTCCGATCACAGATTTTTTCGGCAGTTAAAGTGTTAAGAAAAAAAGAAAAAAATATGTATAAATCTTTTTTGTATATGTCTTTTCAATCTGTTTAAACCAATGGGGGTTTTCTTCACAGTTGCAGATAAAGTTTAGGCTACACTAATATTATAATATTATACTATAAGACGTCACCATCACTTTCGTACCAACCGTGCCCTTATTGGATTATTTATATTTGACGAAACTGATGAGTTATATTCATTAAAGAAAGTTGATTTAATAAAAAAAGACTAATTTAATCAGATTAATCACTTTATTCAAATTGAGGATTTAGTTAAAAAAAATTTAATAAAAAAATTATGAAATCTAATTAAAAGATTTTTACAGACATTCCAAGCTTCGTTCAAATACTTCAATAGAAGCTTTGAATGTAAAAAAATGACATTCGGTAAAGCCCTAGTATTTTGTTTATTTCATATTGTATTTATTTACGTCATTGCATTTGTTTGTCATGTCATCCCCAAATAAATTATTTTGAGCAGACCTGTCCATGGTGCTGAATCTTTAGACCGAAGTTAGGCACTGTCCCAGTGAGAACATTTCTATTTAATGTTAAGAGTTAGTTAAGAGAATAGAACCCGCATTATCATATACTCCAGATATAAACTTTTCATTGACCGTGTTTCCAGCGTCTACTCCTCATGGACCTGACAAAAACGTTATCAATTAAAAGTGTATTCTGGAGCATATGAGTGTGCGGGTTCTATTCTATTTATTTTGATTATCACCTAACCCAGCACCCAAAGGAGTGATGTGCTTTGGGGGTACTATATAGCATTGCCCCAGAGCTACGATCCCAGGCATCTAAACCGGCTTTTTAAGATGCCAAATGTGCGCTCGATCACACTGCGCGTTCTGATGTGAGCCCGATTGTATGCAGCCTCTCCAATGTTAGCAGGATTACACACGGGAGTCATCAGTCATGGCATGGACTATACAAAAGCACATACTTTTCCCCCACACATTTGCAATGAATATTACAGCATAAATGTTTGTGTCATCCATGTCTTGCATCATTCCATATAGACTGCTGTTCCTAAAGATGTAGCTGTCGTGCACAGAGACCCAGGGAATTTGGCGACCACATTTGTTATTATATGACTGGCATTGCACACGACCTGTGTTATTGAATAGGTCTGCTTCCTATTTCTAAAAACATGTTCGTTTTCGCTTGGTGGTACAACTGGAACGTGATGAGTGCAGTCAATAATAATAATAATAATAATAATACACTTTATTTATATAACACCTTTCATACATGGATTGCAGTTCAAAGTGCTTTACATAATAAATACATAATAAAACAAGCAGCAAGAGCAATGCATAACACAAATAAAAATTGCAGCATGATGCAAAATCTAAAATCTTGTTACAATATCAATCAATCAATAGCGCCGACAACATTGGGGAAGTCGGCGACAACGTTAAATGACAATATTTAAATAATAAATAAGATTGCATGGGATCTCTCTGGGTGGCTGGCTCAATATCACCCTTGATTTCATCGAGTCGATCAAGAATAGCTTGAGCCGGCAACCTGTGTCTCCGGATGATTTCGGTCTTGCTTAAATCAAAAAGTGATATTCTCATTAGAAATAGTCTTTCACAAGCACGCCTGCCATTACCTCATCCGTTTGGAGTGCGAGAGGAGTCTCTACTTCTCCTACTTTCTGCTTCGAAAAATACAACCTCAAATCTCTTGAAACACCTGCACAAACGAGTTGTTTAAAAAGGTTGTCCTATATCAATTTAAGCCAGCTGTGCTTTTGATCCAGCCTGAAGTAGCCTCTTTACCAAAACCTTTAATGCTTATGGGGGGAAAAAGGTTGCCGGTTTTCAGTTAATGAGGTTTGACATTAAGAGGTGCTGCACTCTGCGCCACAGTGGGAGCCTCACTGGACGGGCGACGGACTGGTGGTCAGTGGTCCCGGACGTTGGACTGCAGCCCAAGCACTGTGTTACTGAAACTGGAAGGGCTTTCATCAACCTTTATTTAAGTCTCAGAGATACAATTAACCCTCACTGCCACACTACAGAAGGTTAACCTTTCACTAACACACTACAGCAGGTTAACCTTTCACTACCACACTACAGAAGGTTAACCTTTCACTACCACACTACAGACGGTTAACCTTTCACTACCACACTACAGAGGGTTAACCTTTCACTACCACACTACAGAAGGTTAACCCTTTCACTACCACACTACAGAAGGTTAACCTTTCACTACCACACTACAAAATGTTAACCTTTCACTACCACACTACAGAAGGTTAACCTTTCAATACCACACTACAGAAGGTTAACCTTTCACTAACACACTACAGAAGGTTAACCTTTCACTACCACACTACAGAAGGTTAACCTTTCACTACCACACTACAGAAGGTTCTATTTCATTATGGCTCCGCTCAGCGTCAGTCTGCACGCACTTCACTTCGTGCACGCGCACTGAATAAAAAATTCCACAATGTACCTTTACATCCCAACATTCGTCTGGCCACACCCCTATCCGCTTACCTTCATAAGCAGGTGTGTGGTCACCTACTCGCCTCCTTCTTCACTTTCACCACAAGGAAATGCCTTCGGTAGATCCCACACTTGACGAGGTTGTTAGCTGAAGAAAGTTGAGACGTGTTTAAATGTTTTCTTGTTTTTTTCTTCTCTCATATATTCAAAAGAAAAAAGTCATAATGTCTACTTCGGAGGGTCGCGCTCGCAACGCCACTCTTCACCAGCGGTTCTCCATCGCCGCCTCTGTCGTGCGTCCTGGAGCGGGGCTGAGGCCTCTCTCGCGGTCGGCAGCCACGCCCGGTAGGCGTCCGATGGGTAGTTTGCCTCTCCAAAGAGCTGGTGCACCAGTGCCGTCTCCTGTGCGATGGCCTGGTTCCGGCTCTGGTTCCTCTGCTTCCGGGGAGTCGTCCGCTGTTGGGCGGCCGGCCCCTTTGGTTGAGGGGGATTTGAGACGCAAACTTTTTGCGTCAGCTCGCTCCCGTCGCAAGATGGTGGCTTGCAGATGCGAACGGCCTTGTTTTGGTGAGTTGCTGGAGCCGGATGAGGATGCGTCTGTCTCTACATGCCCGATGGAAACAGAGGACTACATGATAGAGGCAGACGGGTTCTTGTTTGAAGGCCCGGTGCAGACATGTCCCCCGCCTGTCCAGGTAACACTGGAGGGGGGTGAGATGTCTCCTTGGGGTTCCTCGTCCGCAGATGTTGGGTTAGAACCTCCGACTCGGCGGCGGGATGCCCTACTATCAGCCACATCAGAATGTGGCTCCTTAACCAGTAGTCTGCTGTATGTGAGGGACGCGGGCTCGGAGGAGGAAAGTATGCAGGGGGAACTGCGTGCTTTGTTCCCCGAGCTCATGGCGGCGGCGGCAGTCGCAAACGGCGTGCCGCAGCCACTGCCTGTTCCTGTCCCTGACGATCTCATAGGTCATCTATGGCAACGTCGCCCGGTGAGAGGGGTGGACGTTGTCTACCCATTTTTCCCTTCAATGGCGGACTACGTCCGTCAGGGCCAGGTGGTCTCCCACATCATGGGCCTTACTCCTGCCTACGTGCAAGTCACGCGGGTGGTGGGTTTGGTAGACGGCATGAAGGAGGGCGTGCCACGGCTTGATAGGCCGATGGCGGCGCTCCTTTGTCCTGAGGTGGTGTGGGAGCCGTTACGGAAGCCGGTTCCCCAAGGGAAATTGGCGAGGCGGTTGGCGTTTTGGAGCGACCAGTCATTTATCTCCGGGACACAATCTCTAGCTGCCACTTCCAACATCGCGCAGCTGGCGAGATTCATGTCCGGGATATTGACGGGCGGCACGGAGCTGACTGATTTACAGCATAATCAGCTCGCCCAGTCGGCAGGAGCCATCCTGCATCTGATTCAGCCGCAGGCTATAGCCGCTGGGAAAGTGCGCGCCCTGGCCACTCTGATCCAGCGCCACCTTTGGCTGTAGCAGGCGCGTGTGCCGGAGAAGAAGAGGACTCCCCTTCTGATGGCACCCCTCTCCGAGGCTGGACTATTCGGGTCGGCACTGCAGCTGATGACCTCAACCTGCAGGGAGATACAGGAGGAGCGCTCCGTGCTCCAGCCTCATTTCCCCCCGCCCGATGTTGCCGGTGGAGTCAGACGGCCGCCGCGTCGTCGAGGTTCCTCCGCCGTGGCCGCCGCTGCTACCACCGCCACTGCTGGACCTTCGGCGAAGAAGGCCAGGAGGAGAGAGGGTGCCTCCGCCACTGCAGCCGGCCCATCTACGCCCGGAGGTGACGGTAGGGATCGTCGAGACCAGCCGTCGATCGTTTACCGTCCCTCCGGGGCTCCACGGGGTGGAAAGCCCCGAGCGGCTCGTGGCAGGCGTCGCTAACTTCATTGACTTTTTCCCTCTGTGGTCCCCCCCTGTTCCCTTCCCGGCCCCTCTATGATTTTTGTTGGAAAATAAAGAGTCCCTCCTAAAGGGGGACTGTATTTTTTGTTAACAAACTGTGTGTTTATTCACCAAACATATGATGGGGATGCAACGTGTGAATCTTTCGCTAGTATGGGTTTGATAGGAGGGCTAGACGTTACTTTCATGTTAGAGCTTAAGCAAGGCCTGCAGCCTACACTCGGTTGAAAAAGGGTTTTTTCTGCCTCGACCTGAATCTCCACATAAAGGTAGAGGTTAGTTGTGTGCTCTCTTGCTTAAACAGTGATATTGAGCTGCAACACTATTGTGTTGGTTTGCAGTAATGCTCGTATGGAAACGTACCGCGGCTCAGCCGCTCTCTCTATCAGATTTTTCTGTGTCTTACAACATAGATACGGGTGTCGGGTTCACACACACACAACTTGGCCTTGCTATAAACCCTGTTCACAGATATGTCTGTGGCTAGCGTGCATTGGATTAGCTTGCGATGTAAAGATGTAAAAATGTTTACCCTCGGCTGCGTCACGTGGGATTCATGTCAGTCTGTGTTTCTTTCTTTTTTAATAAAAAAGAGTGGAGAATATGAAGCACGACAACCTTATTTTTTTTATTTATTGATCTTTTTCCCCCTCCATTTTTCCTCCGATTTTCTCCCATCCCAATGATAGTTGTATGCCAATTCCCAATCCCCTTCCTGGTCACTGCGCACTTACCCCCCACAGTCAGATCATCTGGGAGAGTGGAGGCTATCACGTGCTTCCTCCGACACACGTCCAGCCAATCAACTGCTTCTTTTCACCTGGCAGCACGGATCCTCCCTGAAAGGGCGTAGCGTGTGGAAGGATCACACTATCCCACTCAGGTCCTATCCGCGCTTAGCAGGCGCCCCGACCGAACTGTAGGAGTCGCCTTTTACAACGACCCGGACCCACCCCGCCAGCTTTTCCCACCCTCTAATACAGCCAATTGTATTAGTGTGAACGGCCAGCCAAGCTGGTGACAACCCCGGAGCTGTGAGCTGGATTCGAACAGGCGAATCCAGCTCACAGCTCCGGGGTTGGTGACGAACGCAATCTCCGCTACGCCACCTAACCGCCCTACACGACAACCTTCTTGTCGTTCTCCCAGGCGCCTTGAAGGATCAATGTGGGGTCTGGTTAGACTGTCCATTGATATGTTTTGGGTCCCGACGCATACATAGTGCTGGCTCTGGGTGTTTCTGTTAAGAATCATGCGGGAGGCTAGTACGCCTTGGTTGCTTGTTATTAAAACAGCGTTTTTATAGGGCAACTGGGATGGGGGATTTTTTCCTCTTCCGAGAGCCTGTTACTGGGTCTCGACGGATTCTCGTTCATATCTGGGGGATGTTAACGGAATAGATCAGAACATAGGTAGAGGGGTCTCACGCCCTTGGGGTGGGCCACTGAGCGCGGTATAAATAGGACCGTCTGGGTGGCGCCCTCTTTTCATGTTTTAGATCAACACGCATACCTGCCCCCTCTCCTGGAGTGGGCATGTCGGCGTGGTTAGGGCACGGGACTGGTTCTGGTCGCGCTGGTCCAGGTCAGTTAACCAGTTGTCTGCCGGGGATGCAGATCTGCTGTTCTGGTACCCTAAGGGACTTGTGCTTTTTTCGGGGGGAAAAATGCCGGGTCGGCCCGGGTGTCACGGGGTTAAGCGTTGTGGAGACCCTTTGTTGGGTACACGTTGTACCTGGCACTATTATAAGAGGCTGGTTCTCCTTTCTTTCGCTCCTCTCTCACGCATGGCGAAGAGGGGGCTGTTGGGGTGGTCTTCTGGACCTTCCCGAGCCGCCGGGAAGGAATAATGTTTCGTTGAAACCGTAGGCCTGGGATAACCCTTTTTCTTGAGGGTTTTTTCTTGAGGGGTTATAGGAACAACCACCGTCTGTGTACCGAGAGGGTGGTTGATTCCCTGGTGTGTTGGAGCAGAGTCAACTCCCGGGTTACCCGGTTGAGTGTGCCCCTGCACGTTCATGACGTCTGCCAATCGTGTCAGCCTTCTCTGCCTCGACCCCTCTGGGTGGGTTTTTTTGATGGAGGCTTTGTCATGGTGCTCAACAACGCCAGCATACGCCCCTTCCGCCGGGGAGGCTGTTTTCAGTTGACCCCTTTGGCGCCTATTTCGTCCGCAGTGCTCCAGGCTCAGGTCTACAGCCTGCTGCCTGGTTTCCCCGGTGCGCTGCCTGCTTCCGTTGGTTAACTTTTTGAAAGCTTTACGGCCATGCTGACTCCCTGTGTTGCAGGGTCAGTGTGCCAGGCGGTGTACTAATGGGGGGAAAGGGCCCGCTCTTGGAGGAGCCCTGTCCGAATACGCTGGCGATGTGGGGGGCGGTGTCACTAAGTGACCGCCTGGTGGGGTCTTGATGCCTGGCGTCATTGACCTCTCTGGGCCCCCCCTTTTTCCAGGGGATCCAGTCCCTTCAGTGGGTCTGGGTCTTCATTCGCGCTCCGCTGCTACGGCCTTGCCACGGGGTTGAGTTTGCTCTTGACTCCGTGATTTTGGGGGCAGTAACGAGGGTTGTTCCTTCCGTTCGTTCCCTGGTGGCATGCGGGTTGTGCGTGTGCGTAGTCGTGGGGTCAAGCCACGATCTGCTCACCCTGTGTGTTGAGTTGCTTGAGTTCCTCTTCGCACGGTCGGATCCGTCTCCCTCCCGTCCTCCAATAGGGAGGGTATCCTCCATTAGGGAGGGTCGGGGGGCTCGGTCCTCCCCGGTCTGATGGTTGTGGGGGGCCTCAGCGGGGTACATTTGTTGAGCTTCTGGCTCCCGCTCAGCTCCTCTTGTGCAGACTGACGCTGAGCGGAGCCATAATGAAATAGAACGTAAGGTTATGTATATAACCAAGTTCTATGAATTATGGTGACGCTCAGCGTCAGGACGCCACTGCGGCCCTTGATCTCACCTTGTGGTGAAAGTTTGGGAAGGAGGCGAGTAGGTGACCACACACCTGCTTATGAAGGTAAGCGGATAGGGGTGTGGCCAGACGAATGTTGGGATGTAAAGGTACATTGTGGAATTTTTTATTCAGTGCGCGTGCACGAAGTGAAGTGCGTGCAGACTGACGCTGAGCGTCACCATAATTCATAGAACTTAGTTATATACATAACCTTACGTTAACCTTTCACTACCACAGATTACAAATCGTATTTAATTTCTAACCTTTATTTAAACTTAAAAGGAAAATTAGGTTTCCCTCATTTACATTCACGTCGAGTGTACATACAGAAATTAGCACACAAAAAAATCACACAGCATATAAAATCATAACAATAAGACAAAAAGATGAGGCAAAAAGCAAGGATAACAAACAAACACAAGCTTGTTTGAAGCTGTTGGAGTTCATTCCATGAGCTAGGGGCATCATAGTGAAATGCAGATTTACCCTGTTCCAAGCAGACTCGGGGGACCTTAAGGACCAGCCAGTCATTATTTAGAACGGGTTCCATATGTTCCAAAATTCCATTCCAATAATGATGTAGTATAAGGAGATAGCTTACTAATACAAATGTGCAAATACCAGTGTTTGTTGCGCCTCTCCGTCAGAGAGGGCCAACCAACCTTCTCACAGTGATGAGTGTCGTATCTATCATCATTAGTGATGAATCTGAGGGCAGAGTGATAAACAGAGTCCAATGATTTAAGGGTTGATGCCAAAGCATGCCTATAAATTACATCACTATAGTCCTGTTTGACAACTCTCTTCCTACTAATCAAAGGAAAGGTGGTTCTGTTTCTGTATCGGAAGCCTATTTTCTGTCACAACATGGTGGCAAGGTTGTCCACATGGAATTTAAATGTAAATTTCTCATCGAGCCACACACCAAGATATTTATATTCAGTGACTCTGAATGCTAGAACCACTTGCAGTAAATATGTGTACAACATCATATTCAATATGTCTGGCTCTAGAAAACAGCATACATTTAGTTTCAGCATTAAGAACCAATTTAAGTTTAATAAGAGCTTCCTGGAGGGTAATAAAGGAAAGGTAACTGTACAGAGTGAGCAATACACCACAGTATCATCTGCATACAGATGGGCTTGACAACCATTCAGTGAAGACACAATATCATTCATATAAATAGTAAAGAGGACAGGACCTAAAATGTAACCCTGCAGATGGCACACCTTTAGTTATTGATACAAATTCAGATTGGGCATAAGCCGACATTAAACACTGACGTCTCCCTGACGGATAAATATTGGAACCAATCACATATTTCTAAACCAATACTAGCTAATATTTTTAAGAGTAGGCCTAAATGGTGTTTGACTGTATCAAAAGCTTTTGACAGATCAATAAAGAGGGCAGCACAGTGTTTCTTCTTGTCTAAAGCCGATATTATGTCATTAGTAACTAAAGAGATGGCTGATAATGTGCTATGGTTGGCTCTGAACCCAGATTGGTGTGGGACTGTGGGCTTAGTGATTTGAGAGAAAGGACTTAAATTGATTATTCACTAAAGACTCCAAGACTTTCGCTAAGCAGGGTAACTTGGAGATAGGATGGTAATTATTTAAATCATTATAGACAGATGTAAATTATTTAAATACCAACGATCATTATGCCTCTCTGCCAGCTTAGAGAGAGGACAACGTTACAGCAGTGTCATCACGCCTTATGGCAGGGTCAATAAGATGACATCATCTTCAGAGTAGGATGAGACCAATATACTGTATAGGTACATACTCTACTCCTACCATCGCCCTTGACCAAGGCACTGGCATTACAACTAGAATTGGCCCCGGACTACGCACGCCCACTGCTTCAAAATAATTAGGATGGGTTAAATGCAGAGGGCAAATTCCAGGTATATGCAAAAAAAGAGATTGAAATTCTAATCAGTTTGCCCATATCTGGCCGATATTGGCCTTCCACTAAATATTGGATATCGGCCTCTCAAAGATTTTTTATTGGTCCAATGTGTGTCCAATATGTCCAATGTGAAAGTACATGCTGGTCAAAGACTATAGATTCGTCTGATTGCCTCAATTATTTCAGATCTCTTTCTGAGAGAAAGAAGTTAACATTGGCTTATTATTCATTTGGACAACAATGATTGTCTACCACAATATCCCAACATCAATTCATCATGATCACATTAAAAAATACAATCAATGATTATGTAAACAACATATTGTCCATCCTCTTTTATAATGCCTCGTGCATTAATACTGTATCTGCTAAACAGTGCAATTTAACAGGAAATTGATGTAAGTCTATGGAGTGTGTGTGTGTGTGTGTGTGTGTGTGTGTGTGTGTGTGTGTGTGTGTGTGTGTGTGTGTGTGTGTGTGTGTGTGTGTGTGTGTGTGTGTGTGTGTGTGTGTGTGTGTGTGTGTGTGTGTGTGTGTGTGTGTGTGTGTGTGTGTGTGTGTGTGTGTGTGTGTGTGTGCGCGCATGTATGCATGCTCGATGCTGAGCGTGAATGGTGAGGTGGTATTAATTCTAGATAGGCTAAATGAGTGCTAAACAGTGGCCTTTCACTGTTATTCCAATGAAAAGATGCAGAGACATGCATTCCATTGTTATGACAAAAGAGCGAGAGAGGGGGAGAGAGTGAGAGAAAGAGAGAGAGGAGGGAAAAGAGAAAATGAGAGGAAAGGAGGCGAGAGATGGAGAGGGAGGGAGAGACAGAGAGAAAGAGAGATGGGGGAGAGTGGGAGAGAGAGGGGGGAGAGAGAGGGAGAGAGAGAGAGGGCGAGAGGGGGGGAGAGAGAGAGAGCGGGGGGAGAGAGAGAGAGGGAGAATGAGATAGAGAGGGAGAGGGAGAGAGAGGGATAAAGTGAGAGAGAGGGAGAGAGAGAGGGATAGAGAGAGGAGAGAATGGAAACAATGGAATTGAAGCAGAAAGAGAAAAAGGAGTGTAAGTGAGAATGAGGGAAAACAATCAAATGGAAGAGTGGAATGAAGGAATGAGGCGAAGGGAGGAGGGGCAGGAGAGGGATATTTCATATTACTGAAAGAGGAGTAAAAACAACATGACTGGAGGGAGGAGAGAGGGATATTACTGAAAGAGGAGTAAAAACAACATGACTGGAGGGAGGAGAGGAGGAGGAGAGAGGGATATTACTGAAAGAGCAACAGTGTGACTGGACGAGAGAAGGGGTGATGGTGCCGCGGTGGGTTTAATTGTGAGAGAGAGCGAGGGAGGCAACACTTGAGGACCTAATTCTCCAAAGAAGAGAGAGAGAGAGAGCGAGAGAGAGAGAGAGAGAGAGAGAGAGAGAGAGAGAGAGAGAGAGAGAGAGAGAGAGAGAGAGAGAGAGAGAGGGGGCACACAGTATCTTAACCTCTGTCTAATTACTGCATACCTCGTGGTTGAAAACAGGGATTCTGTGTAGAGGCTGGTGAATGGGAGAGTGGATCAACACTATGGACACACACACACACACACACACACACACACACACACACACACACACACACACACACACACACACACACACACACACACACACACACACACACACACACACACACACACACACACACACACACACACACACACACACACACACACACACACACACACACACACACACACACACACACACACACACACACACACACACACACACACACACGCCCCTTCTGAGGTACCAGACAATAGTCTGCTCCCACTAATATGACAGTAATACACAGTCATGACTTCAAAAACACTATACAGATTGTTAGTTGTGCAGAACTTGTAACCAGAGCGCTCCTGTTCACATTCTTCCACTGGGGGGGGAGGGGGTGGGTGGGGGGGGGGCTTCTCTGTACCTCCTCAAAATCTGAGCTGCCTGTGTGTCGCAACTAATCCAGGGAACCTATCATGATCGCTGTGGCTGCCCAGCTGGCCACACTGTCATCTAGGTAATGCTCAAGTTTCAAGTTTGTTTATTATGTCACAACAAAATACAGAATACTTTATATGAAATGCTTATTTCTGAAAGAGCCCCTGAGTGTGCTACATACAGTAAAAAATAAAGTAAGTAAAAGTAAGTAAAGTCAATATACATATATACAATATACAACACAGAGTAAAATGAGTAACAGTGAGGTACAATGCAGACATGACATGAGATGGGGTACACAACTTAGGGTAACGTGCAAATGACGTATGGATGTAGTGCAAATCTCGTTAATAATAGATACATATAAAGTGTGTTAAAGTGTCTAAAGTGAGTAAAGTGAGTGGTAGGTGAGTGTTTGTTTAAAGTGAGTGTGTACATGTGGATGTGTGTACAGTGAGTGTAGATGGCGCCATCTTGTGTAGATGATGGGTTGTTACATAGTGTAACGTGCTAACGTGAAACTCGTATTATTAAGTCCATACTGTTAGATTCTGATCAATCGGCCAGTATCACGTCTTCATCTGTTTGGTTTGTGTAATCATCTCCCCATCTGCGTTGTGTACTTTTAATGGTCCTGACGTCTCATACACTGGCTGATACAATCCTTATCTCTCCCCGTTAGTGCGATCCGCAAACCATAATAATCATCCACCTTTGTAAGAATTCGACACTTCGACACAGCGTAATACCTTTCTTGGAAGAGCGTTGTTTATTCAATAAACAGAACCTCATAATCAGATGTTATCAGATGTTATCAAATTGTATCGTCCTTGCTATTCAGTCCAATGGTGGTCAGGCCTGGTCGTTAGCCAAGACCATCCTCGTGGTAGCCGAAGCTAATAATGATGTGGCATCCTCCCCCCCCCCCCCCCCCCTCTCCGTGATGAGAGGAGAGAGTCTCTAGTCAGATTGTAGTCTGCCCTTAGCCGCTCTTGGTCTGGCTTACACCCGGAACCACTGTCCGCTTTATAGGATCTTCGTCATAGCAACGATAGCCCGCCCCTCTTCTGGTTGTCATGCGATGTGCTGTCATGACAACTGCTAATAACCTTTCACACATTTTAAACGTTTCATTACTGTCAAAACCTCCATCGCGCTCTGCCTCTGTGTCTCCTGCCACGGTATCAGCATGTTGTGTCTTAGATCGGAATTCAAAACAAACACCCTGCTCGGTCAGTGTGCTGCTATTCAGTGACTCCTGCTCGCTCTGAAACACCTCTTCCACCACCCTCTTCTAAGGCAAACCATGCACATTTCGATCTCTCTGACCCGGCACCGTTAGATGTGGTAATCTCCCCCCAATCTATACATCACATACATTGAAAAACCACCGATTTCCCTCAATACATTTAGTGATGTGCACGAAAAACAACATTAAATGTTTTCCCCCTCTTAGTTATAACTTGTGTAAGCTAAAAAGTCACAGCCGGGGTCTGGCTGCGAGAGAGAGCGGTGTGAGCCTTTTCTAGCTTGACATGGGTCTCCCTTGGTATCCATGGTTGAGAAGATTTGGAAACCAACGTAAAAAAAAAAAATCATTATTCTCTGGCATGTTGAAAATGTGTATAATTCTTTCGTCGTCCACTGCTCTTGAGTTCGTCTATGTGGTCTGAGAGAAATTCGACTTTCTTCTCTAGGGCTAGAATTTTTGTATCTTGGGGCTCATTAGCAGTTTCCAGCTGTAGTGTTCTAGCTTCTGCCTCATCCAGTCGATCACTAGCCCTCTTCAGTGGATCACTAGCACTCTCCAGTTGATCACTATCCCTCTTCAGTCGATCACTATCCCTCTTCAGTTGATCACTAGCCCTTCAGTTCATTGGTATGAGAGAGCACACCCCCTGTTTCAGCCTCTGCCCTCAGGTAGGCGCTTCAAGTCCATCCTCTCAAAAACCACCCACTTCAAGGACAGCTTCTTCCCAACCGCCATTCGGACCCTGAACTCCTTTGGCCCGCCTCTCCCCCTCCCCCCTTACACTAACCAAGCACCTGACCTGATGGACTAGACTCTCCCGTGTGGTATGTTGTGCTGTGTCGTGCTGTGCTGTATTTATGTATATATTGTGTCGTGCTGTGCTGTATTATGTATCCACTGTGGGAAGGGGGGGGGGGGGGGGGGTAAATGTATCTATGTTCCAGTTTTATGTACTGTGTAGAGCTTAATACACTCTGTACCGATCACGAATACCACCAACCTGGTTGTGTGGCAATAAAGGAATCTTGTACCTCGTATCTTGTTTAGGGATGGGTACCGAATTCGGTACTTTTAAAGGTACCTACCGAAACATGTCGGTACTACCGAGTATCGATTCACGTGAGATCCAACGGTGCCTATTGTCGGTAATGAGAGATAAAAATTAGTCTGATGACGTCACGTTTTGTTTACCGCCAAACGAAACCGCACGTTAACACAATCCCGCCTGACCACGGAGATCTCCGTGTTTCGATTCCACCCGTTGTGGACAGAATCACGGATATATCCGTGGCAAGTTGTTTTGGCTTTTGGTTTTTGACAAAATAATCTTTTTTAAACAAAGGTTCGAACATCCGTTCGAAAAACCCTGACGAAGTTCGAATCCCAAAAACAGGCTTCGGGGACAGCCTTACAGGATGGTGAAGATTCTAACACCCTTATGCTGCCAAGACGGCCTGTAAACCAAGACATTTTTACCAATAATTTTACACACAAAAGAAGTGCACCGTATATCATTATTCCTGCAGACGTGGGCATACCTTCCACTAGGGTCGGAGGTCACATGTACTATTCCACTAGGGTCGGAGGTCACATGTACTCTCCACTTTCTGAAACCCTATTCCTGCCGCGTCTGAAAATAACTCACGGCAAAAAGCTAAATAAACATCAAAATGATTGCAGATATATGACCCAGCTAAATATGGCTGCTTTGTTCTTTTACATGTTGTTTTGTACAGTTTTTTTATCTTGTGATTTTATGTTATGACGTGTGCTGCTGCTTTCTTGGCCAGGACGGTCTTTGTTTTCAATGGACTAAATAAATAAATAAAGGTTCAATAAATAAATACATAAATAAAATGTGTGTGTATAATATATACTGTATGTGGTATATATTAAAACATTTTAATAACACAATAACAGGATTTCTAGGTAATTGGCTGATGTGGGCCCAGTGTCATTAACGTTGGGTTATGACTATAACCAAGTTCTGTTAGTATAGCGACGCTCGGCATCGCTCTCTGCACTATCTCGCATACGTGCACGCGCACTGAATAAAGACCACAATGTACCTTTAATCCCAATATTTGTCTGACCACACCCCTATCAGCTTACCCATATAAGCAGGGGTGGGGCCACCCACTCTCCTCCTTCCCAAGCTTTCGCCACAAGGCGAGGTCAAAGGCTGCAGCGGCGTCGGATGCCGAGCGTCGCTATACTAACAGAACTTGGTTATAGTCATAACCCAACGTTCTGTATCGTATCGCTCTCGCTCGGCATCGCTCTCTGCACAAGGGAGGCCGAGCGAGAGCCAACGGCCGACAAATACACCCCGCTGACAGCCCCCCACAAACCATCAGAACAGGGAGGGCCGAGCCCCCCCAACCCACCCTAATGGCGGGCACCCCCCCTATTAGGGGCTTCACGGGAGGGCGACGGACCCGACCGTGCGAAGAGGCACTCAAGCAACTCAACGCACAGGGTGAGCAGACCGTGGCTTGACCCCACGACTACACACACGCACAACCCGCATGCCACCCGGGAACGAACGGAGGAACAACCTCGTTACTGCCCCCAGAATCACGGGGTCAAGGGCAAACCCAACCCCGTGGCAAGGCCGTAGCAGCGGAGCACGAAGGAAGACCCAGACCCACCAAAAGGACTGGACTCCCTAGAATGGGGGCCCGGAGAAGTCCATGATGCCAGCATCAAGACCCCACCAGGTGGGCACGTAGTGCCCCGCCCCCCACATCGCCAGCGTATTCGGACAAAGGCCCCTCAGTTACTGCACCTGGTATTCCCAGGCGGAATCCCATCCAAGTACTAACCAGGCCAGAACCTGCTTAGCTTCCGAGATCGGACGAGATCTGGCGTGTTCAGGTTGGTATGGCCGTAAGCCGAGCGGGCCCCGTCCCCCCAATAGTACACCGCCTGGCACACTGACCCTGCAGAACAGGCAGTCAGCATGGCCGTAAGCACACAAAAAAGGTTAACCAACGGAAGCAGGCAGCGCACCGGGGAAAAACCAGGCAACAGGCTGTTAACCCTAGCCTGGAGACTGCGGACGAGACAGGCGCCAGAGGGGACAGCTGAACACAGCCGCCCCGGCGGAAGGAGCGTAAGCTGGCGGTGTTGCATGACCAAGCCTCCATTTAAAAACCCCCACCCAGAGGGGTCGAGGCAGAGAAGGCTGACACGATTGGCAGACGTCATGAACGTGCAGGGGCACCCTCAAACGGTGAACCCGGGAGTTGACACTGCTCCAACACACCAGGGAATCAACCACCTCGGTGTTACCCAATGCGGTGGTTGTTCCTATAACCCCTCAAGAAAAAACTCCAAAACACACCTGCGGGTATACACCGGCTATACCGCAGTACAAGTGTTTCAGTTTCCAAAAAGGGTTAACCCAGGCCTACGGGTCGCAAACATCACTTCGGACCGGGCCTGGCGGTACGGGAAGCACAGGGTCACCAGAGGAGGTCAAAAAACCACCCCCACAGGCCCCTCTTCGCCATGCGTGAGAGAGGAGCGAAAAATAATGGAGAACCAGCCCCTAAGCACACCGTACCTGGTATTCCCCGGCGGTCTCCCAACCAAGTACTAACCAGGACCAACCTGTGTAGCGGCCGAGATCCGACGAGATCGAGCGCGTACAGAATGGCATGGCTGTAAGCCATGACGACAGTGCTGAGTAAAAACATACCCAACCAGGGTCTCCATAGCGCTTAACCCTGTGACACCCAGACCGACCTGGCATTTTTCCCCCTGAAAAAAGCCCAAGTCCCTCAGGGTACCAGAACAGCAGATCTGCATCCCCGGCGGACAACGGGTTCAACTGATCTGGACCAGCGTGACCAGAACCAGTCCCGTGCCCTAACCACGCCGACATGCCTACTCCAGGAGAAGGGCAGATATGCGTGTTGATCTTAACATGAAAAGAAGGCGCCACCCAGACGTTCGGACGAACCGCGCCTGGTGGCCCACCCCAAGGGCGTGAGACCCCACCACATATGTTCAGATCCATCCCGTCATCATCCCCCAGACATGAACGAGAATCCGTCGACAACCCACCCAGGTCATGGGATGTGGTCGTCGGAAGAGGAAAAACCCCCATCTCAGTTGCTTTATAAAAACGCTGTTTCAACCACAAGCAACCAAGGCGTGCCAGTCAATCGCCTGTTTACAGCGAGCTAGCACTATACGTGCGTCGGGACACACCCCCATCAATGAACAGGCTAATTAGACCTGTCATTGAATCCCCAAGGCGCCCAGGGGAACGACAAGAGGGGTGTGACACTCCCTAACTCCAACACTTCTGGAATAGAAAGAAGGAAGCATCAACAGTATGTATCCCAGTCTACACAGCCGGGGTAAAAAAATTTCACATTTTTACATCCCACCACCCTCCCATAGGAAAGAGACGGGGATCCCCAGAGAGACTTCCCACGCGAGCTGTACAGATTGAAAAGAATATATTGCACCTTGAGCCATGTAAAAAACTGGTTTTAGGGCCTCCGGGGAAGAGGCACTGAACCCATACACACTCAATAAACGAATTGAATCGAATATACATACAATAGAAAAGGACCCTTCTAGAGGGTCCACTCACTTTGACAATCTGAGGAGGAAGGCTCTGTACTCTGATGGAGGCTTCCTCACATGGAAGAAGGAGTCCGAACTCACAGAAGGCCTGAATAGGCGCTTGGTGAGGAGGAGCCCTGACCACCCCCCCTGAAAACAGATCCATCACATGGACCTGAACAGCACACGGAAGTCCTACCAACAGAGACGCGCACGGTGACGTACTCTATGGCGGGGGAATTCCTGCGGTGCACACGCCCAATATACCAGGCCGTGGGACCAGGAACTCCCTCCCCCCCCCCCCCCCCCCCCCCGTAACGTGCCGAACCGCCACGTGACGGGAACCTTGAAGGACAGGGGGTGTACCCCTGACCGACAGAACAATGGGGAGAGGAAAGGTTACCAGTTCACCCCTTTACGACCCCACACCCATGATACGATGTAACGACAAAAAGAGAATATGACACAGTCATAGTCAGCTCTATGAAGCGTTTCACAGCTCCACACAGCGCATGAGCTAACCTGCTATCTGATTTTTACTAAGGAAAAACACAGAATAGAGAGGGCTCTAAGAACCCCGGTCCAACATACACATGTGCTTCTGTGGCCAGTACAACCCAGTTGTAGGTCACATGACACACACAACCCATCATCACCTACAAAAAATGGCAAAAACACTCAACAGAGGAACGCCGTTTTTTTCACAATGAGAGAATACATCATTCTTGATTAGTATCGACCACAGGCCTTGCTAAGCACACATGACAGCAACCAAACCAATTTCCCTTAAGGAAATAAGTTTCTCCAGCTGATTTAGCACAACCTCAGCAATCAAGCTAAGAGTTACATCGTATCCCTACCACACAAAAGACACAATTAATGCACAACATGTCTGACAGGAGGATGAAAAAGTCCCCAGGGAACCGGGGGGGAAACACAATCCTCCTATTTTACCCTCAATACGGCCAGTTAAAACAGGAAAACCTGTTAATGTGTGAACACACTGTTCATTGTCATTACAGTCTGAGAAAGAACATTCTTTTACTCACTTGTCACCAAGCATAGCTTCATAGGTTAGTTACCTTAGTTGTGAGCATATAAACACCATGATGTTTCTCACACAACAACCAGATCCGATTTGCACGGAGAAGCTAACTGCCAGTGACAAAAAACAGCTCACACATAACCCGCAACGTATCCTAAATGCATTGCAACAACACACGTTTTGGGAAAAAACACCGTTATTCACAATACACTTAGCAAAGTAAAACCAGAAGACGTGTTATGAGGTCTGGTCAACCCCGTACCTACCCGGAACGCAGATCAGCGAAGTGCAGTCACAGACACCGTAGGAAACACAGCCGCTCCTGTGTTGTCCGAACTGGGTAGCGTCACCGCCCCAACCCGTACTACAGTCCCCCGTTGATGCAACCTTGCCGTCCAGGCTCAGGGCAGGGTCGACGAAACATCCCCTGTCAAGGATGACGTCGCGGTCAAGAGTGTAAAACATGTTAAAATCAAAGCACGTTCAACAGAATAGCCTAACGACGCACGCGATCAGAAGCGAGCTCACGGCGGCGCGCGAGAAGCTAAGCTACCCCGCGCCAGCCATGGCCCATAGCAGCAAGCTAACGTTACCTAGCGACCACGACATGCTAGCCCCGCAGCTAACAGCTGACTGGCTAATAGTAGGCCCTAAGCAGGCCATGCAGCGATCCAGCAGGCTAACGCAGCAGTTAACAGCTGACTGGCTAACCGTAAGCTATGAACATGTAAACAATGACATAACACTCACCCAGACAGGCCGCCGTTCTGAACCTCTCCTCACTTTTTAAGAGAAAAGAGAAAACAAGATGTCAACACCGCTTCACAACGGTGACTTTACCACATCCGACGGAATCAGCACAGTACCAACTGGCCTGTGTAGCTGACTTTGAACATGAATCTGTTGCTATCGCACATTACATGCACATATCCCCTCGTGAAGGAATACTCTCATTTGGATATGAAAGATGGGGCCTTAACACGGTGACAGAGAGAATCCACTCGTCCAGAACACACAGGGATCACCAGTGTCAATGGTCGCGGCCCACTAGTTAAAACTATAATGGTCTCCAGACCAAGGCCTTCTGTCGCCTAGGTGGCTAAACAAAGGACCCTAGCCTGGGGCCGGTTTCCATAAACTTTGTCAAGTAGCCCCCATAGCACTAACAGACAAGTGGAGCCCGCCAGCAAACACTACTCACCCAACCTGGAACGCACCGCTTCTCACAACAGCGGCATGTCCGACAGTTCAGCTGTGGCCTGACAGGTTTCACCCCAACAAACACAGCAAGGAACTGCAGTTGAGAAGCATGCAGCGGCGTGCTCCCAATACGAAAACCGGTGGAGGGTTTTTAGAATGATCATCATCTTCCAGACACTCCAGTACGAAGACAATATCGCCGTATTTTCCCCGAAAATAGTGAGAGAGAAAATAAAGATATGATGTCAACGTATCCTTGTTTCCCAAAGCTGCTCCTAAACCTTTCTTCCATCATGGTGTCAAGTGTGGGGATCTACCGAGGCACTTCTTCCTTGTGGTGAAAGCGAGAAGGAGGAGAGTGGGTGGCCCCACCCCTGCTTATATGGGTAAGCTGATAGGGGTGTGGTCAGACAAATATTGGGATTAAAGGTACATTGTGGTCTTTATTCAGTGCGCGTGCACGTATGCGAGATAGTGCAGAGAGCGATGCCGAGCGAGAGCGATACGATACAGAACCCTTTCACTGCCGCACTACCAAACGGTTAACCCTTTCACTGTGACACGACAGAAGGTTAACCCTTTCCCTGCCACACGGCAGAAGGTTAACCCTTTCACTGCCACACGACAGAAGGTCAACCTTTTCACTGCCACACGACAGCAGGTTAACCCTTTCACTACCACACTACAGAAGGTTAACCCTTTACTATCACACTACAGACGGTTAACCTTCTGTAGTGTGGCAGTGAAAGGGTTGAGGTGAACTATTTGAGGACATGAAAAGGTTGGTTCTGGTGTGAAAGCAGCAGCTGGAGATCAGGCCTCCTTCATCCAGCAGCAGACTGAAAACAGACAGTGGCAAATAACAGCTGTCGCGGCTGCCAAGAGAATCACAGCCAGGTGCCCAATCTCCTTCCTCAATTCTGTGTGTGTGTGTGTGTGTGTGTGTGTGTGTGTGTGTGTGTGTGTGTGTGTGTGTGTGTGTGTGTGTGTGTGTGTGTGTGTGTGTGTGTGTGTGTGTGTGTGTGTGTGTGTGTGTGTGTGTGTGTGTGTGTGTGTGTGTGTGTGTGTGTGTGTGTGTGTGTGTGTGTGTGTGTGTGTGTGTGTGTGTGTGTGTGTGTGTGTGTGTGCGCGTGTGTGTGTATCTCTCAGGGCCAGGCTCTCTGTTATAAAGAGGTATGAATAATGTGGCCAGACCCCAGGAAGCAGTCAGCCTCTCTTCTTCATCTGCCTCCTGCACTGGACTGATTTAAAGATGCCATGCTTCCCTCGACTCCCCTGTGGAAAAGGGGATGAGGACGTCTGTGTTTGTGTGTGTGTGTGTGTGTGTGTGTGTGTGTGTGTGTGTGTGTGTGTGTGTGTGTGTGTGTGTGTGTGTGTGTGTGTGTGTGTGTGTGTGTGTGTGTGTGTGTGTTTGAGAGACAACATGGATGCATGAGCAACAGCTACGGTAGAGGTGAGGGTGACCTAGCTGCAGGCAACAATATGAAGGGGAGAAGCTGGAGTAAAAGAGAGAGGGGGGGGGGGGGTTGAGAGAGGGAGAGATGAGGAGTGCAGAGAGAGAGATAGTGTGTGTGTGTGTGTGTGTGTGTGTGTGTGTGTGTGTGTGTGTGTGTGTGTGTGTGTGTGTGTGTGTGTGTGTGTGTGTGTGTGTGTGTGTGTGTGTGTGTGTGTGTGTGTGTGTGTGTGTGTGTGTGTGTGTGTGTGTGTGTGTGTGTGTCAGGGTTTCCGTTAGAAAAAATTGTTGCCGGCCTCAGTGTCCGGTAGATTGAAATCTACCGGTCAAATGAGAGAAATTCCGGTCAGAGTTTATTGAGCTTAAAAACAATTGATAGGCAAAAGAATGACAACAAAACAAAAGAATGACATCATCAAGGCATGTAGATTTATAATATTTTTACTTAAAACTAGGCTACTTTTGCGTATAGTCATTATATTCCAAATAAAATAAGTCCCGAGACTCCGTGCTGCTGCCGACTTTAAATCAAATAGGTGTCTGTGGGCAGTCGCCCGACATTAATAAACAGCAGTCTGTTATAATCACATTTTTATGAGCTAACGAATTCCGTTATATTGGACATTTGTATTAATTATATCAAGCGAAGAACTGAGAAATTTGGCAGAGAGAGACGGCAACATTATCGTGGGTTTGCGTGACGACTCTCTCTCTCTCCACCTCCCAATGACTTATTTGCGAGAGTATGTCGATGCAGAGCAGCAGATTCAGCTGTTTTCTGGCTCTTTTCTGGCTCTATCTGGGGACCGCTCAGCAGCGCCCCCCACCCAACAGCTGAATTGCCAATGGCTGAATTGGAGTACTGCACTGTGCCGCTGCTGCTCCGGCTCTGCAGCTGCACATGCATTCGCAAACCCAGCACTAAGCTCTCGCTGACAACGTCGTTGTCATTATTAGAAGCAACGATGAAACAAATGTAATGATTGTTTCGTTCATCGCATAGGCTATTTAATTTTAGCCTATTTTAATACAATTCAAATAATCAAATTGTGCTTAGAGGGAATTATTTTCACCAGACATTAAGACCGGAGAGATTAAATATGTCGGACTTCAACAGATTTTGCCGGTCAAACAAATACCGGTAATTACCGGCTAACGGAAACGCTGGTGTGTGTGTGTGTGTGTGTGTGTGTGTGTGTGTGTGTGTGTGTGTGTGTGTGTGTGTGTGTGTGTGTGTGTGTGTGTGTGTGTGTGTGTGTGTGTGTGTGTGTGTGTGTGTGTGTGTGTGTGTGTGTGTGTGTGTGTGTGTGTGTGTGTGTGTGTGTGTGTGTGTGTGTGTGTGTGTGTGTGTGAGTGGTGAGATGTAATTCTTGTAATTCTTAACATCTAAGCTCACATACACCCGTTGTAACTGCCATCGTTATTGCAGTTGGGACATAAGATGCACTGGACGCTTTTGGTAAACATGTGCCTCGTTACCACACTAAGCCACGTGGAGGAGGAGGTGCTATGTGTCCCTTAAGTGTTCAGTGCTGCTTGGCCCCGATTTGATTCCCTGTTTATGTAATATAATTTGTGGAACCAAATCAAGTATTCAAAATTGTGTGTGTGTGTGTGTGTGTGTGTGTGTGTGTGTGTGTGTGTGTGTGTGTGTGTGTGTGTGTGTGTGTGTGTGTGTGTGTGTGTGTGTGTGTGTGTGTGTGTGTGTGTGTGTGTGTGTGTGTGTGTGTGTGTGTGTGTGAAGGAGAGCAGAAGTACACACTGAACTAGAAGCAGGAGAGAGGAACCGCTGTCGGTCAACAGCTGACCAGCCACGAGGGACGAAGCGGTCCTCCCCGGCTCAATGCCTTCTTCAGCTTAGAGATATCGCTGACAGGCGCTGAAACAATAGGTGGCAGGGTTCCCACAGACAGTGCAAAATGAAATTCAAGGACTTTCAAGTACTTTCCTAAGCAACATTTTTCATTTTAAAAGGGCATTTAAAAGGATCCAATTCACTTTTAAACGCTGTTTTTATAGAGAAAAAAACGGATCCAATATTTATGGCTTAAAACCAATTTCCGACAATTAGTTACACTTTAAATAAAAAAAATCTTGATTCAGAACAATTGTATCATGGATGAACAAAACGTTCAATGCGAATGGTTGATTTGAATTTCAAGGACTTTTTAAGCACCTTGTTAATATTTGTTTAGCTGTTTTCAAGGAATTCCAGGCCTTGACTTTTGTTGGTCAAAAATCAAGCACTTTAAGCACTTCAATGACCTTGTGCGAACCCTGAGGTGGGTATGACTATGAACTCCAATCAACGACGCAATCGAATGCTACCACTATATACAAGTATACGGCACACAGAACAATTGTATGTGTTTTTTTTCCTGAATGGTATTATTTAGTTTTACTGCCTCAAGAATCCCCTATTTGCAATCTGATAATACTCGAACCCACACAGCCTACCATGAATCCAATCACGAAGATGCATATCAGCACAGAGGAGGAGTGGGCAATCTCTCTTCGATTAAGTTTCCTTTAATCTGTTATTTCGCTAATGAAAAGGGCGATGAAGAGAACAGAGGTCAAGTGGAGGTTTTACCCTGCTGATGTTCCCCCGTGGACAAAGAGAGCAAGGGTGACAGGTAGGGTTGGGTACCGTTCACATTTGAACCGGTACCTGTGAATCGATACCGGTACCCAACGGTACCTTTCTTCAGTACTTTAGTCTAAAAAAATCAAATCTACCTACCGGTACTTCAGTTGTAAATAATGTGTCCAAACTTCTAATTATTTATTATCATTATTATTTATTTAGAACAATTTGTTCTATATAATATATAATATACA
This sequence comes from Notolepis coatsorum, assembly GCF_963971535.1. NCBI lineage: Eukaryota > Metazoa > Chordata > Actinopteri > Aulopiformes > Paralepididae > Notolepis > Notolepis coatsorum. The sequence goes on along the minus strand of NC_140179.1, from coordinate 75,264,522 downwards.
ATACAATTTGTTAATATATAATATATAATATTGCAGCGAGCATTGTCTGCATCTAGCTTTGTAAAGTGTAACCACACTTGCGACCGTTTTCGGCTTGCCATTGCCCCGACTGCTTTGTTGTTGTTGTTGAATCAAGTCAAATCCTAGGTAAGCGTGTATTGTGTGCGTGAACGTTGACGTGAACGTGCGGCACAATTCATAGGTTTCTCTTCGCGGTAAACAAAACGTTGACGTCATTGGACTTTTTTCCAGTACCGAAATGTGAATCGGTACTCGGTAGTACCGACGTGATTCGGTCGATACCCTTAAAAAGTATCGGATTCGGTACCCATCCCTAGTGACAGGGGGGACAATCCAGGTGACGGGGAGGGGGGGGGGGGGACGACGACGACGACGACACAATCCATAGACTTGTCTTCTGTCCTCAAATACAGAGAGAAGATAAGTTGTGGTATTGAATGGAATTCCTAACGATGACACGTCCTTGTAAGATCCATACCTGCAGTTAATGAACGTCTCCCTCTGCCTCTTTGTCTCCAGAAAGCACAGACTATGTCGGCACAGGGTATGAAATGCACTTGTCACGTTGCAACACACACCGTATAATAGGCCTACACACACACACACACACACAAACTAACACACATACACACAGACACATACACACATACACACAGACACATACACACACACACATACACACAGACACATAGACACACACACACACACACACAGACACATACACATACACACAGACACATAGACACACACACACACACACACACACACACATACACACACAGACACACACACACACAAAGGAACACACATACACAACAACACATACACAGACACAAACACATACACACAGATACATACACACAGACACATACACACATACACAAAGACACATACACACAGACACAAACACATACACACATACACATAGACACAGACACATACACACAGACACATAGACACAGACACATACACACATACACATACACACAGACAAACAGACACATACACACAGACACACAGACACATACACATACACACATACACATAGACACAGACACATACACACAGACACATACACACAGACACACATACACATAGACACAGACACATACATTGAGAGACAAAAACAAGACAGTGATGGACGAACCCCTGGAGGCTGGAATAGTTCCATATTGATTCACTTCCTTCTTTTTTTCATTGGATCAGCGGGAAGGACGGAGCGTTGGGCCGGGGAGGTTTGCAGAAGGTTCTCTCCTCCTGCCTCGAGCAGGTCGGCCCTATTCCACCTCCTCCCCCCAAGCGCCTTAACCCTTTCACTACCACACTGTAGTGTTATAGTAAAGGGTTAACCTTATGTAGTGTGGTAGTAAAGGGTTAACCTTATGTAATGTGGTAGTAAAGGGTTAACCGTCTGTAGTGTGATAGTAAAGGGTTAACCTTCTGTAGTGTGGTAGTGAAAGGGTTAACCTTCTGTAGTGTAATAGTAAAGGGTTAACCTCATGTTGTGTGGTAGTGAAAGGGTTAACCCTTTGATGCATGGCAGTGAACGGGTTAACCTTCTGTATTGTCGCAGTGAAAGGGTTAACCTTCTGTATTGTCGCAGTGAAAGGGTTAACCTTCTGTATTGTCGCAGTGAAAGGGTTAACCTACAAACACTCCCATTTTTATTCATGCAATTCTAAAAATAAATGGCAAGGTGCTGTCGGGATGGGGAATATATCCCGATATCCCGAATATATCCCCCCCCCCCCCCCCCCCCCATATAAATAAAAATGTCATGCTATGTAGGGGCCATCTGCAGACGGTTACATGTTTCGGAGGACGGGGGAGAGACGGCAGCTTTTTGCGACAGGCAGATACCGATGTTGTTTAAGCTCATCTCGCCGTTTTTTTCACAAGCAACAGCGGGACTGAGCGTTGGATCTGTGTGATGTTCCTGCAGGTGACTTTGATGATAGTGAGGAGGCGGCTCTGACAGGAGGCTGAATAAACACAGCGTTCTCTTTACAGGCAGCGCGGGGGGGGGGGGATCCTCCACCATCTTTGATGTGGTTGGAGAGATGAGAATCTCCTTATCTTTGGGATGGAGGCGGTGGTGTGTCATCAAAGCGTGACGACTACAGGAGGGACATAAAGCCACAGCGGCGATGGAGATGACAAAGCTAGCTGATAAATCAACCGTCAGTCAAACGCTATACATATATACATATATCGCACTCGACATCTAGACATCAAAAACCGAATGCAAACGAAACTATTCACATATCCAGCTTAGCAATCAATTTCAAATATCTATGCGACTCAGAACTCTGTATAAATAGAAAACGTCCAGTAAGTAAACAGAGAAAATATAACTGAGAAGGGCATACATAGCCTCATCTTGCACCTCGTTGCCCATATGCGCATGTCCAGAGTTATATTGTATATTGTTTACACTGCCTTTGTATAACATTTTAATTTTTTACTTCTCCACTGTACTATAATTCTGTGACCTGTACCTTCTATGTCTTCTACTACCTGTACCTCCCCTCCCCCCTCCCCCCTCCCCCCATGCTGCTATGATGCCTGTATTTCCCCAAGGGGATCAATAAAGGAATATCTTATATTATCTTATCAGACGTGCACAGGCCAGGGTTCCCACAGACATTGCAAAATGAAATTCAAGTACTTTTCCAAGCACTATTTTTTATTTTTAAAAGGGCATTTAAAAGGATACAATTCACTTATACAATATATATATATATATATTGTATCCAATATTTATGGCTTAACCTTCTGTGTATTGTGCACAGTGAAAGGGTTAACCGTTTGGTAGTGTGGCAGTGAAAGGGTTAAAACCAATTTCCGACAATTAGTTACACTTTAGATTAAAACAAATTATTTCTTGATTGTGTGATGTTTGGTGTTTTTGCTCGCACCTGGGAGCAAAAGCCCTGGTGTTGCCCTGTGGTAAATCACCTGCTCCTCTGTCCTGATATATACCTGTCGAATATGAAAATAAAATTAGATTATAAAAAAATATATATATATTTGTGTTCATTGTGCTGCTTTTATAAAGCCTCAAATGACGGCTTACAATATTTCATGAAAGCAAAGTGTTTCGTTTGTGTAAGATTTAAAAAGGTTTAAACTTTACAGCACTGACAAAGTTGAACAAAGTGCTGTACAAGTCCCACAACATAAAAAAAAAATATAATAATAGTAATACATTTAATTCATAGTTTTTATTTATTTTGTATCTCGAAGCTTCGAATTCAAATCGAATCTCGGCCCTGAAGCTCCGAATTCCAAAAAAAAATTCTAAGTCAGCCCTAATGTCCTCCTGGTATGCTGTTCACATTGTCAGTCGATCTCTGATCATCTACGTGAGTACTCTTGCCAGAAGCATTTCCTATTGCTCCCGTTTGGAGGATATGTGTCATACCGACGTGGTTCAGTATTGTGCTTAGCTTTATTGTATTCGTGTTATTACTTGAGTGTATGTACCTTTTTGATGTATGCGTTGCAACATCATCATCCAGTGGCGTTTATCTGATAGCTTATCCCGTTTTTTGGAGACTGATTGTCTCCCATTTCCTTTCCCCTGTTTAAAAGTGTTTATTTTCGTAGTGACTTTTGCGGATACTGTATTGTCTCGCCTTTTCTTTCATAACGTTATACCGGGTTTGTGGAGACTGCGTGTCTCGCCCGTTTAATTTGCTACATGCTACCTTATGCTCCGCTGTTCACAATAAAGAACTATTGTTTAATTGTGAAAGATCAACCATCGTTTCCGTCTCATCTCTTCTACTCTGCACATGGGTCCAGCACACCTACACCCAACGCTAACAGATTGAGAACTATTTTATCATGGATGAACAAAACTTTCAATGCGAATGGTTGATTTGAATTTGAAGGACTTTGCACCTTGTTAATTTTTTTTGCCATTTTCAAGGAATTCCAGGCGTTGAGTTTTTTTTTTTAACCAAGCACTTCAAGCACTTCAAGGACCTTCAAGTATGTTCCACCCTGGCAGCTCAAGACAGATGTTTCTAGCCACCATTCGGCTAATGGAATAGATTACACCATAAAGAATGCAGAGCGACCACCATGCCGCGCTCGTTCACCAGGGAATATACAGTAAGACAGGCTCTGCAACACGCTTCCACTGGGGTGATGATGAGATTCCTTTTCCATGCCAATGCAGCAATGAATAAACCCACAAACAAGCACCAACACAGCAAGGTACACACACAACAATGCGGAGTGCGTGCTGTGTGTAGATTCACATAATTGTGTGTGTGTGTGTGTGTGTGTGTGTGTGTGTGTGTGTGTGTGTGTGTGTGTGTGTGTGTGTGTGTGTGTGTGTGTGTGTGTGTGTGTGTGTGTGTGTGTGTGTGTGTGTGTGTGTGTGTGTCAAGTCAAGTCAAGTCAAGTCAAGTCAAGTCAAGTCAAGAGTTTTAATTGTCACGGCATACAGGTATACAATGAAATGCGGGTGGTCTTGCCCGCAACGATGTGCAATACAGTGGTACAACATATAATAGAATCAAAAAAAGAAAAAACAACATTGTGCAGTAAACAGGTAACAGGTAACATGGAGTGACATCTCGGTATCTGTACATAGTTATTTACAGAGCATATGGGACATGCTAGTTAGCTTTGGTAGTGCAATACACTGTTCCTGTTATTCCAATTTAAAGTGTCCTTTCCTTTTGGCCATAAGTGTGCGTGTGTGCGACATGAGTGTGTGCCCGCTCATGTTAAAGTGTTAAGTGGCTGCTCGTGTGTGAGCGTGCACAGCGTGCGTGTCGTGTGTGTGTTCATGTGTGCTTGTGTGTGGATAGTCCAATGTTCTGAGCACTCAACGTTCATTGTTCAGGGCTCTGATGGCCTGGGGGAAGAAGCTGAGCCTAAGCCGCTCTGTCCTAGTAGCTGGGGTTCGTAGGCGTCTGCCTGACCTCAGCAGCTGGAACAGGCTGTTGTTGGGGTGGTGAGGGTCTTTCATTATCCTGCAGGCTCTGGATTTGCACCTCTTGTTGTATAGAACCTGCAGGGGGGGTAGTGCAATACCCGTGGTACGCTCGGCTGAGCGCACCACTCTCTGTAGGGCCTTCTTGTCCTGTGCCGTGCTGTTTCCATACCAGGCAGTGATGTTTCCGGTCAGGATGCTCTCTACAGCTCCTGAGTAGAAGGACTGGAGTATCTTCCCCGATACTCTGAACTTCCTTAACTGTCTCAGGTGGTAGAGGCGCTGTTTCGCCTTCTTTACCACTGTGTCCATGTGTGTTGACCATGTCAGGTCCTCTGAGATGTGGACCCCCAGGTACTTAAAGCTGCTCACCCTGTCCACGGTAGCCCCGTTAATCATCAGTGGTGTGTGCGTCTCCTGCTGTCCTCTCCTATAATCCACGATCAGCTCCTTGGTTTTACCAATGTTCAGGAGCAGGCTGTTGTCCTGGCACCAGCGTTCCAGTACCTCAACCTCCTCCCGGTAGGCCTTCTCGTCGTTGTCCGAGATCAGCCCCACCACCACCGTGTCGTCTGCGAACTTCACTATGGAGTTGGAGCTGAACTTGGCCACACAATCGTGTGTGTAGAGTGAGTACAGCATGGGGCTCAGAACACAGCCCTGGGGGGACCCGATGCTCAGGGTGATGGTTTTGGAGGTCTGACCCCCCACCCTGACCGCCTGGGGTCTTTCGCTCAGAAAGTCCAGTACCCAGGCGCTCAGGGCGGGGCTCAGACCTAGCTCGATCAGCTTGTCCACCAGTCTGGTGGGGACTATGGTGTTGAACGCTGAGCTGTAGTCAATGAACAACAGTCTCACATAGCCCTCCTTCTGACGGTCAAGGTGCGAGAGGGTGCTGTGCAGTACCTGGGAGACCGCGTCGTCGGTGGACCTGTTTGTCCTGTATGCAAATTGCATAGGGTCCATATCACTGGGGAGGGAGGCACAAATGTGGTCCTTGACCAGCCTCTCGAAACATTTCATGACCACAGAGGTGAGTGCCACCGGTCTGTAGTCATTTGGACATGTTGGGGAGGGTTTCTTCGGTACAGGGATGATGGTAGACATCTTGAAGCAGGCAGGGACCACTGACTCCGCCAGGGATTGATCAAATATGGCGGTGAACACTGGGGCCAGCTGGTTGGCACAGGACTTGAGTATGCGTCCTGTTATGCCATCTGGGCCAGCAGCCTTCCTGGTGTTCACCTGCATAAATGCTCTTCTCACACTGTGTTCCGACAACGAGAGAGCGTCCCCGCCCCCCCGCGGTTGCCCCCCCCTCTCCACAACAGCCGGCGCGCCAGTGACGTCACTAGCCGGAGAGCCAGCAGCGCCACTGTCTACACCAAACCGAGCGTAGAAGATGTTGAGCTTGTCCGCGAGGGAGGCGTCGTCGCTCCCCATTGAGGGGGCGCTGACTTTATAGTCAGTTATTGTCTTCAGTCCCTGCCATAATCCTCTTGTGTCGTTTTGTGCCATTTGTGTCTCCAGTTTGTCAGCATATGTCCTCTTAGCAAGTTTAACAGCCTTGCGTAGAGTATAGACTGAAGCCTTATACTCCTCCATGTTTCCTGACTCTCTACCCAGGTTGTAGGCGGTGGTGCGAGAGTTCAGAGCTGCTCTAATAGTGCTGTCCACCCACGGTTTCTGGTTTGGGAAAACCTGCACCGTTTTCCTGGGGACAATACCATCAGCTATTGTTGTAATGTAGCTCACCACTGTGTCTGCGAGCTCGCTGACGTCACTGGCGCTTCCTTTGAACATATCCCAATCCGTATCTGTAAACACATCCTGGAGCGTGGCCTCTGATTCGTCGGTCCACTTCTTTGTCTCACGTGACACGACGGCGTCACGTGATCTCTGTTGATATGCCGGAAATAGCAAGATGGAGTCGTGGTCGCTCGCGCTTGAGGACCCCGTTAATGGCGGAGCGGCTACTGCCTTGTAGCCGGCTCTGAACGGGGAATAACAGTGGTCGAGTGTGTTCTTCCCTCTGGTGGAGCAAGCGATGTGCTGAAAAAAGGACGGCATCACTTTCTTCAGGTTTGCCTGGTTAAAATCGCCGGCCACTACCATCGCTGCGTCTGGATGTTTGATCTGGTGTCTGTTGAGGTGATCGTGAAGTTCTCCCAGCGCTTTGCCCGTATTCGCGTGTGGGGGAATATATATGGCGGTCATGATGACCGCGGTGAACTCCCTCGGGAGGTGAAACGGACGACACAGGATAGATAGGTGTTCCATGTCCGGGGAACACGAGTTCGAGAGAACATGCACCCCTTCGGGATTAACCCAGGAATTGTTCATGAGGAGGCAGACCCCGCCGCCGATGCTCTTTCCTGAGGCAGCAGTACGATCTGCACGTAATACTGTGAAGGCATCCGAGGGAGAGACGCTTTTGTCCGGATTCGCCGACGTGAGCCATGTCTCCGTGAGACACATGATGTTGATGTCTCTCATCTCCCGTTGGAACCGGACCCTCGCCCTTAGGTCATCCATCCTACCCTCCAACGAACGGGCATTCGCCAGAAAGATGGATGGAATTGCTGGGCGGTAAGCAGCTCTTTTTAGTCTCAGTCTAATACCTCCACGTCTCCCTCTGTGTCTCCTCCTGCCGTAGCCTTTGTTCTTTTCCTTGCCGCCATTCTCCCGTCTGATTTCTGCTGGCCATTCTAGGTCAAAAGTGTCTCCAAACTCCTCTTTGAGCCCGGGGTTCAGGTCCATAAGTGTCTGACGGTCGTATGACGTACCCGCCAGTGTTGCTTTAAATAAAAAAGTAGAAAAAACAAACATAATAGCTAAAAGTGTGTACATCGTTGCGGAGCTAAAACCAGAGGCGTCTGACCGGGGTTGCGTCCTCTTCCTCAAGTGTGTGTGTGTGTGTGTGTGTGTGTGTGTGTGTGTGTGTGTGTGTGTGTGTGTGTGTGTGTGTGTGTGTGTGTGTGTGTGTGTAGACATGCTGCTTGCTGTACCATGACTTGCCCCCAGGGGTCAAGTCTGGCAGTCAGACAGTGTGAAAAACTGCAGTGATGGCGAAACCTCTTTCAACCTCTTGTCTGAGTGGAGAGACCTTGGTAGTGGTGTTACACTCCCCAGAGACATGGAAGTGTCACACACACACACACACACACACACACACACACACACACACACACACACACACACACACACACACACACACACACACACACACACACACACACACACACACACACACACACACACACACACACACACACACACACACACACACGCACACACAAGAGGGAAAGAGAGTGGGACAGGACTGAAGCAGTAGAGTGTTTTTTTTTTGTTTTTGATCCACTTTTTCTCCCATTTTCTATATTTTCTCCCATCCCAATTTCGTATCATCCAATTCAACCCTCCCCTGTCACGAACGCTGTTTCTTGCCTCCCACAAGCCGGCTGCAATGTGGACTAAGCATACATGTGGATACATAGCACAAGTCCCCTCCGGTACTTGAGGTAACAGCAGTCGCATCTTTTCACCTGCGCAGCTCGATCTCTCAGTGGCGAGGAGTAACGCGTGGGAGGCTCACGCTGCCCCCGACACTTCCTGATTCCACTGCGCAGGCGCACCAACCGACCTGTAGGAGTCGCTATCCACAACGCCCGATCCCCACGCATCAGTTTCCCACCCCCTAATACGGCCAATGTGTATTAGTACGGACGACCAGCTAAACTGAAAGCAAATGTGGAGCGCTGGGCTCGAACAGGCAAGCCCAGCGTCTCCAGATTTCGTGGCGAGTGCCTTGCCCACTACGCCACGTAGCCGCCCGAAGCAGTAGAGTGTTAAGGATTACTTTAGTCTCCGATCCCGGTCTCCTCCACTCCCGCCGGATTAACAGTGAGTGACCCATCCACTCTCATCATCACCAACAATCAATCACACAATAACCTCAACATGGCCCATTAAGCTTGTATGATAATATATCGCCTTTCATATTTCTCGCTGTTTCTACAGAGCCCCCGAGATGTACGGTGTGGTGATATGTGCCAGGCGTGGCACACGTCTGAGTCCACTGGAGAGCCTCATATCCAGGAATATACTGTAACCCGGGGTGCCTTTGCATGAGGTTGCGCTGTAACATTATTAGGGATGGGTACCAAATGCGGTACTTTTAAGGGTATCGACCGAATCACGTCGGTACTACCGAGTACCGATTCACGTGAGATCCACCGGTGCCACATTTCGGTAGTGTAAAGAAATATATATACAGTATATATATATTTTTTTTTAAAGTCCGATGACGTCAACGTTTAGTTTACCGCTAAACGAAACCTATGAAGTGTGCCGCATGTTCACGTCAACGTTCACACGCACAATACACGCTTACCTAGGATTTGACTTGATTCAACAACGAAGCAGCTGAAAATGGTTACAAGTGTTACTAGGCCTGTCCCCGACTAAGGATGTGTATAGTCGACATTGATTGGCCAAAATTTGCCGATATATATATATATATTTTCTTATCATTCCATTTGGGCTGTGGGCGGTGCTTAATGTCTGAAGGAGTCGACTGAAGGCTTCTTGTTCTCTGTGAAAGCATGCAATTGGTCCACTAATGGATACATCTTGATATTTGTCTAGTCTAGTGTGTTCATTAGACAGGTGAAATCCTCTTTCAGTGCCTCTGTTAGCCACGCTTTTAGGCCGCTTTGCGTTTAGAGAATGAAAAAAATATATATATATATATATTAGCGCTGTCAATAGATAAAAAATTTTAACTAATTAATCTCACAGTTTTCTGTCATTAATCTAGATTAAAAATAGCATTTTTCGATTTACGATCGAAGCTTGTAACAGATATTTACTTGAGTAAAATCATGGAATTAATGTAAAATCAACACAAAGAAAGTATATTTTCATATTATGTGAGAATGCTATTCATCGACTACAGCTCGGCATTCAATACCATAGTCCCCTCCATACTCATAGCCAAGCTCAGGGACCTGGGCTTGGGCTATGACCTCTGCCAGTGGGTCTTGGACTTCCTGACTGGCAGACCCCAGGTGGTGAGAGCAGGCAACTGCACCTCCTCATCCATCACCCTCAACATAGGGGCCCCCCAGGGCTGTGTTCTGAGTCCCCTCCTCTACTCCCTGTACACACACGACTGTGTGGCTCAGCGGAGTAGCAATACAATCATCAAATTTGCTGACGACACAGTGGTGGTGGGCCTGATCTCTGCCAACGACGAGAGGGCCTACCTGGAAGAGGTCAAGGTCCTGGCGGGATGGTGCCAGGAAAACAGCCTCTCCCTGAACGTCAGCAAAACAAAGGAGATGATTGTGGACTTCAGGAGGTCGGGGGTCAAGGACTACAGCCCCCTCAGCATCGACGGGGCACCGGTTGAGAGAGTCAACAGCTTTAAGTACCTCGGAGCCTACATATCCGAGGACTTGACATGGACCACACACATTGACAGTGTTGTGAAGAAGGCACGACAACGCCTCTACTTCCTCAGGCGCCTAAGGAAGTTCCAAGTCAGTCAGAAGATCCTTAAGAACTTCTACTCATGTACAATAGAGAGCATCTTGACCGGCAACATCACCTCCTGGTTTGGGAATAGCACTGCACAAGACCGAAGCAGACTACAAAGAGTGACACGTTCAGCCGAACGCACAATTGGAGGGGGGCTCCCCACCCTCCAGAACATTTACAACAAGCGTTGCACGGGCAAGGCTAAGAGAATCATTAAAGACTCCAGTCACCCGAACAACTGCCTCTTTGAACTGCTGCGGTCAGGCAAGCGATACCGGAGTCTCAAGGCGAGCACAGAAAGACTCAGAAGAAGCTTCTATCCCCAGGCCATCAGGCTGCTAAACGAACAATGAATGAACACTACACAACAACAACCACCAAACGCACATAGCACACACATCCACACGCACACACTCACTTTAAACAAACACACTGTAGCACCCACTCCACACACTTTATAGCACACACCCACTTTAAACAAACACACTGTAGCACCCACTCCCCACACTTTATATTTATTGATGAAGGATTGCACTACAACTCGTACACCTTACTGTAAATTGTACCTAAAATTGTACCTCATCCCATTTCTGCTTTGCACTAGATAGTACTGTACATTAGTACACTGCATAGTATTGTATATTATATGGTAACTCAGAACATTGTACATATGTCTATACCGAACACTGTGACCTCATTTTTCTTCTTCTAAATTACATGCTATATTATGTTATTTGATACTATCTTGTCTAGCACAGTCTCTGGAGCGTAACAGTAAGAAGCATTTTGTATGAAAGTATTCTGTACTTCTGTATGACAACTATTAAAGAACTTGAACTTGAACTTGAACTATTTAGATTCAAAGACTTCTTTCTTATATCCGCAGCGCTAAAATTGAAAAATGTTCACTCCATAGGTTAATCTAGATTAATACATTTGAATGCTTTAAATAATTTAAATTAATCTCCAAAGTTAAAGCATTAATTTTGACAGCCCTAATATATATATTTATTACATGGCGTTTTAACATTAGCCAAAATTGGTCAATAGCGCTCGGTTGCCCCTGGCAGCGGTCAATTATTTCTCGATAACTGACCGCTGTCATGGGCGACGCGCAATAATGACCGCTGTTAGGGGCAACAGAGCGCTATTGACCAATCACAATCAAGATTTTGATCGCAGTCACGAAAGCTAAGCTCAGCATATGCACAGCTGCACTACATCAGTGCAATCAGACCACACACCTGCCGGCTGCCGGCGTTGACAGAGGAGCCACAGAACAACTGCGTCTGCATTTGATCTCGTCTTGTCGATGGTGTAAAATGAATTAGGTATATTGTTAGCAGTGTTGGGACTAACGCGTTACAAAGTAACGCGTTACAGAAACGAAGTTACTTTTTGCCGCAACTAGTACTCTAACGCATTACTTTTGAAATTCAGTAACGCTACTTACGTTACTGAATGGTTTGTTAGTTCGTTACTGCGTTCTTTTTATGTAGATTCATAGCGAGCGTCCTTATTTCGCCTGCGTTTGTTTTGTTTACTGTAGACTGAAAGGCGCTATATAAAACGAAGTATTATTATTATTATTATTTCTTTCCGTAGCCTCATTCTGGTTTCGCACTTCTGATTGGCCACTGACGTTCTGAAAGAAATAGGCGCTCTCTACAGTAAACAACAAGAGGACGCTCGCTATGAATCTACATAATAAGAACGCAGTAATAATAACGAACTAACAAACCATTTAGCAACTACTTGGAGAGATAATTAATATACAACATGGAAACGAGATAAAGAACATGTTTGAAGGGCTGCTGGAGTCAACTGGACTAACGTTACATCTCGACCACCGCAGACTGGTGACGGTGAGTGCAATGTGTTCACTGAAACTCAAGATCAACGGATTTTGACTGTACGAAACCTGCCAGGGAATCTCATAATACTAATCAAACAATATAAATATAGTCCTTTCATGCACAATTGATATCCTAACTATTCTAACGTTGCAATGCTTTGATAACAACGCTGCAAGATGGTTATGAATGAATTAATGAATGGATGAATGAATGAATGAATGAAAACTTTATTTAACAGATTGCAGAATGGGTACAATACAGTACGGCTCAATACATACAATTGTTAAGGGGATGCAGACCTGAGAAAGACGTTTGTCTTGTTTCCATCAGGGTCCCCCATTTTCAATTCATATAGACATTTATGACATACACAACATACATGACATTTATGGCATAGGGACATATAGGTATTTAGTACTGATACATTTGTGACATAAGCGGTATTCAAATATACAGTACTGTTACCCCTAGATCCTGACAGAGTATATACATATGATGGGGAGGGGACTGTACATTAGGAGGGGGTGGGTGGGTGGGAGAGAAATATACATACAGCGGGGAGGGAATATATAATGAAACGCTCTAGACCACATTGCTTAGCAGAGTTCGGTGATGTGAATGGAAACTGTCAAGTTGATCAACCGATTTTGAGTATATGGGGCATGGGACTTGAGCAATTTTTTTTTTTTTTTTTTTTAAATAACTAAATAGTTACTTTTCACAGTAACTCATTACTTTTGGGTGTAAGTAACTAGTACAGTAACGAAGTTACTTTGAAATGAAGTAACTAGTAAAGTAACTGAGTTACTATTTTTCAGTAACTAGCACAACACTGATTGTTAGTAAGTTAGCCATGTAATAAGCGGGATAATGTATAGCTATACTCGGTCATTGTCGCAAAATAATTGACCTTCACTGCGTTTAGAACGCAGTGTTGGTCAATTATTTTGCGACAATGACAGAGTATAGCTATACATTATCCCTTACATATACTTTTATAAAAAAAATATTGCAGTCGACTATTCGACTAATCGGGGTCAGCCCTACACTTTACAAAGCTAGATGCAGACAACTCTCGCTGCAATATTATAATATTATATATATATATTAACAAATTGTTCTAAATAAATAATAATGATAATAAATAATTAGAAGTTTGGAATTTGTCTTTTTACAACTGAGGTAGGTAGATACTTTGACTAAAGTACCGAAAAAAGGTACCGTTGGGTACCGGTATCGATTCACAGGTGAACGGTACCCAACCCTAAACAATATACAGTTAGGCAGGTGCAGGGCCGGACTGGGGAAATAATTCATACCGGGAGATATAGCGCGAAATATAGCCCCAATCAGCCCACTTTTTAAGCAGGGGTCTGGGGGTCCCCCACCCGGAAAATTTTAGTTACAAAGACTTAATTTCCTGCATTCTGGTGAATTTGAGTGAAAACTAAAATTAGTGCAAACTAATGAGCCAACAATTGCTTAGTACAATGTACTGTTATGAACCTCAAATACAACTGTTGTGGCACTAGCAATGCTACTCTCTCCACCTTCAAAAAGAAAAAAGCAAGAGCACAACATATTTGTCTATTTACTATTATAATACAGTTAACCACTCTCTCCACCTATTCAAACAGAGCAAGAGCACAATACCATATTCACTTTACTGATGCACTACCCATCAACAGTTAAAATAGCCCTTTACACAAACATTAAATAACAGACCTTTCATTACAATACTATACTAACAGTAGCCACTGCCAGAATAGTGACACATGTATCGCGTGTGGTGAGGACACGCATTCATGCACAACGAAGACAGAAGATTGCGCTGTCTCAATCATTTTAACTATAAAATGAGCTCAAAGTATGAGCTCACTGACTGAAATTTCCAACAAAAAGCATCAATTGTCAAATAATATTGATCACATTAACTAGACTAGATGTTTTTGAGGAAATTAGAAAGGGAACAACAACTTAACCCTTGTGTCTGATCAGATTCTTATTTTTTTGATAACTTTGCAGTGATTATGTTTGTAGCCAATGTGGCAAAGGTGTGTAATCTTTGAATTATCTTGGAATTATTTTGACTTTCTCTTTCATAAATTGTTTATTCAACTTCAGCCCCAATCATAACCACCACATATAGTTTTTTGTCAGATTTAATATCAGATTTAACAACTCCTTTCAGAAAAGTGGGAGCGTGCCATCTGCCATTCCATTCGCTGCCTCCGCTGTCAATTAGTTGTATCGCCTGGTCCCGCCTCCACCAATCACAAGCTGCAGCACGGCTCCATTGTGTGTGTGTGTGATCCGCGTGAGGGAGAGAGAGTATAGTTCTCCAACTCTGTCGCAGACAGTGAAATCCTGGTTGTTCCCCACCCAACTTGTTATCTAAAAACTATCGCGCCGCGCCGCCGCCACAACTAGAAACAATGGCCTGGCAAAAAATAAATAAAAAAAATTTAATAAAAAAAATAATATAATTATTTTTTTTTATCTGTGCAGGCCAGGCCACCGGGAAAACTCCCGGTGCTCCCGATGGCCAGTCCAGGCCTGGGCAGGTGCCCCCCAAAATGTCTTCCTGCTGCCATTATCGTAAATTATTACATGGCGTTTTAACATTCGCCGAAATGCTTGATTGTGATTGGTCAATAGCGCTCGGCAGAGGTCCGTTATACTCGATAACGGACCTCTGCCGAGCAATAATGGTCGCTGTTCGCAGCTGCAGCAATCAAGCCCACTGACACACACTGCATCAGTGCAATCAGACACACCTGCCGGCTGCCGGCGATAATAATAATGACAGCGGAGCCACACAACAACTGCGTCTGCATTTGATCTCGTCTTGTCGATGGTGTAAAATGAATTAGGTATATTGTTAGTAAGTTAGCCATGTAATAAGCGGGATAATGTATAGCCTAATGTCGGTCAATTATTTTGCGACAATGACCTCGTAGCTATTATCCCTTACATAATGTACACCTTCCGCTGGTAAGGGGTGTGTGTGTGTGTGTGTGTGTGTGTGTGTGTGTGTGTGTGTGTGTGTGTGTGTGTGTGTGTGTGTGTGTGTGTGTGTGTGTGTGTGTGTGTGTGTGTGTGTGTGTGTGTGTGTGTGTGTGTGTGTGTGTGTGTGTGTGTGTGTGTGTGTGTGTGTGTGTGTGTGTGTGTGTGTGTGTGTATGTGTATGTGTGCGTGTGTGTGTGCATGTGTGTGTTTTCAGTGTCTGTTATCACGGTACCACATAGCCTAGTTGCTGTATGTCACCGCCTAATTATACGTCAACCTGGTTGTCACTTGAGCCCATAATGTAACTCTGGCAGGTCTCGTAATATTAGACTACATCTCACAGTGTGTTATTATGGCCCTTGTCTGTTTGCAATTATTCATGGTTAAGAAAAACACAGGTAACCCAACTCCTCGAGGCACTAACATACTGTATAGGCTACTTGTTTTTAACCGTGCATAGGAGTTGGACAAGCGGCTGTGATGTGAACAACCGGAAAAAATTTGCCGAAAGGTCTGGATTATTACATATCTCGATGTGATCTATCAAGAAATATCTACAGCGAGAATTTTGGGTCTCAATGAATCCAAAATGACATTGTGGTTAGAAGTGGTGGAGAAAATAAAAGCTAGCATATAATGGTAGTGTCTGGTTAGGAGCGAGGGATAATGGATGGATTATCCAATGGGGGGTCCGGGAGGGGGGGGGTACGAGCTAGAGCATAATGTGTGTAGGTTTTTAGATAACAGGTATTAAGGGTATATCCTGTATAAGACAATTAACTAAAATGTGATTTCATTGGATGTGCACTGTCAACTAATACTTGTATATCTTATCGTGTGTTGTCATGTTTGTTTATGTGTTTGTTTAAAAAATAATAAAAAAATAAAATACAAAAAAAAGATTTCAGCGAGTTAAGAGTATTTTTGTTTGTGCAGATCATCACCTTAACACATTGGGTGCCAACAACGAGAGATCTCGTTATTGGCCGCCATGCGTTATTTAATCGTTATTTCTTTTATTAGCGATATCCATTCATTTTTCATCCGTCCAGCCTGACATTATCATTGGGAATGGCTCTGAGCTCGAAAAGGGCAAATACCGCCCCCTATTGTCTCCCGGATGGTAATGCACATCATTGGATTGGATTGAGTGAAAAAGTGCATCAGAGAAAAAACAGGGTTTCCCCACCTCTGGCAAGCAGTGTTGTGTTACCAGATACACTGGCAAGGCTGGAAGCAGCTTGGATCATGCGTTTCATACTATAACGTTGGATCAATAAACGTGATCAATATTTGGAATGGCGATCAGGAATTGGATTCATCTTTTTGCAGAACAGCTGATCTGAGGTAAGGAATCTATGTTACCAGTTTTGGGTTCATCAGAGTGGTTTTTCACAGATTTCACAACGTGTGTGTGAGTGTGTGTGTGTGTGTGTGTCTGTGTGTGTGTGTGTGTGTGTGTGTGTGTGTGTGTGTGTGTGTGTGTGTGTGTGTGTGTGTGTGTGTGTGTGTGTGTGTGTGTGTGTGTGGCGTTAGGCGATGAGCGCGGCACGAATAAATGATTTTTCAGCCCGTATCGTGCATAAGAACACAAATACTCTCGATAATCTAGCGTTTATTTGAAAACTATTCATAAATCAGCCGGAAAATGACAACGTGTTTTGTGTATTCCAGTAAATGGCTATTTTCGCAGAATTTCTCTGAAATTACTAGAACTCTCTGAAACTATAGGTACTCGTATTCAAAATGGTATAAAACGGAAATGTACTGATGAAAAAACAATCCGTTTCGTACATGTTGACTGCAAGCAAGTCATTGATAAGCGAAAGGGGTATTAGACCAGTGTTTGTCAACTGGTGGGTCGCAGGGCCATTTTGAGTGGGTCGCGGATGTGTCAGTAAAAAAATTATAATAATTAAAAAAATAAAAATGTACTACTTTTTTTTTTGCAGTACCTATCTTTGTGAAAGTGGCTTCTCAGCTCTGGTCCAGCTGAAGACAAAGCAGAGGAACAGATTGGACATTGAGCATGACCTCAGAGTTGCTTTGTCTACCATCACCCCAGACTTTGAGACTCTTGTCAGGAGCAAACACCATCCCCAGTTATCCCATTAGTTCCCTGGGATGTTAAGCTAAGAAGTCTGCTAAGAAGAATATATTATTTATTATTATTATTTAATTTCATTGGGTTTTTAGCCCTAGTTGCACTTTTGTTGCACTTTTTTGAGTTTATTTCATGTTTTAACAGTGCATGAAAGATTGTGTATTACTGCAAAAAAGAAAATTTGAAATAAATCATAGTGGTTAAAAAATGTGGGTTGTGACTTAATGACTAAGGAAAATGTTGGGTCCCGAGGCTAGACCAGTTGAGAACCACTGTATTAGACACATAGCCATAATTTAAGATATAGTTTATGCGTTCGCAAATGTGCTCGTCCTCCCATTCATTAACGCGGTGGCATCCAAGCGATAAATCACCATATCCGGCTGGCAACCAATGTGTTAAAGCAGTAGTCCACTCAAGCAAGATGGCCGCCGGTGAACTACGCGGGAGACTCCGCCTTGAGCCATCTAGTGTTTATATATATATCTATGCTTCACACTCTGTACACCTGCAGCATTGGAAAATGTATCAAGTCAAGTCAAGTCAAGAGTTTTAATTGTCACGGCATACAGGTATACAATGAAATGCGGGTGGTCTTGCCCGCAACGATGTGCAATACAGTGGTACAACATATAATAGAATCAAAAATGAAAAAACAACATTGTGCAGTAAACAGGTAACAGGTAACATGGAGTGACATCTCGGTATCTGTACATAGTTATTTACAGAGCATATGGGACATGCTAGTTAGCTTTGGTAGTGCAATACACTGTTCCTGTTATTCTAATTTAAAGTGTCCTTTCCTTTGGCCATAAGTGTGCGTGTGTGCGACATGAGTGTGTGCCCGCTCATGTTAAAGTGTTAAGTGGCTGCTCGTGTGTGAGCGTGCACAGCGTGCGTGTCGTGTGTGTGTTCATGTGTGCTTGTGTGTGGATAGTTCAATGTTCTGAGCACTCAATGTACATTGTTCATGGCTCTGATGGCCTGAAGGGAAGAAGCTGAGCCTCAGCCGCTCTGTCCTAGTAGCTGGGGTTCGCAGGCGTCTGCCTGACCTCAGCAGCTGAAACAGGCTGTTATTGGGGTGGTGAGGGTCTTTCATTATCCTGCAGGCTCTGGATTTGCACCTCTTGTTGTATAGAACCTGCAGGGGGGGTAGTGCAATACCCGTGGTACGCTCGGCTGAGCGCACCACTCTCTGTAGGGCCTTCTTGTCCTGTGCCGTGCTGTTTCCATACCAGGCAGTGATGTTTCCGGTCAGGATGCTCTCTACAGCTCCTGAGTAGAAGGACTGGAATATCTTCCCCGATACTCTGAACTTCCTTAACTGTCTCAGGTGGTAGAGGCGCTGTTTCGCCTTCTTTACTACTGTGTCTATGTGTGTTGACCATGTCAGGTCCTCTGAGATGTGGACCCCCAGGTACTTAAAGCTGCTCACCCTGTCCACGGTGGCCCCGTTAATCATCAGTGGTGTGTGCGTCTCCTGCTGTCCTCTCCTATAATCCACGATCAGCTCCTTGGTTTTACCAATGTTCAGGAGCAGGCTGTTGTCCTGGCACCAGCGTTCCAGTACCTCAACCTCCTCCCGGTAGGCCTTCTCGTCGTTGTCCGAGATCAGCCCCACCACCACCGTGTCGTCTGCGAACTTCACTATGGAGTTAGAGCTGAACTTGGCCACACAGTCGTGTGTGTAGAGTGAGTACAGCAGGGGGCTCAGAACACAGCCCTGGGGGGACCCGATGCTCAGGGTGATGGTGTTGGAGGTCTGACCCCCCACCCTGACCGCCTGGGGTCTTTCGCTCAGAAAGTCCAGTACCCAGGCGCTCAGGGCGGAGCTCAGACCTAGCTCGATCAGCTTGTCCACCAGTCTGGTGGGGACTATGGTGTTGAACGCTGAGCTGTAGTCAATGAACAACAGTCTCACATAGCCCCCCTTCTGACGGTCAAGGTGCGAGAGGGTGCTGTGCAGTACCTGGGAGACCGCGTCGTCGGTGGACCTGTTTGTCCTGTATGCAAATTGCATAGGGTCCATATCACTGGGGAGGGAGGCACAAATGTGGTCCTTGACCAGCCTCTCGAAATATTTCATGACCACAGAGGTGAGTGCCACCGGTCTGTAGTCATTTGGACATGTTGGGGAGGGTTTCTTCGGTACAGGGATGATGGTAGACATCTTGAAGCAGGCAGGGACCACTAGGGGGCAGATCAGGGCCAAATCATCCCTTGCTGACACATTTTTTATATACAGTGAAATATCCACTATCCAGATTTGCAACGTAAACCTAAGACATGACAACACTTGAGAGAACATGGCAGATCTAAACCAAGACCCTCAGTAAGTACAGTGTGTAATACACGGACGGACAGCCTTTCGTACTCCATGTGTACCGGCTCTTTGATCAGTGTGCACTGCAGTGCACGCTAGGCCAGATTTCGTGGCGTGGACATCCGCTGAGGTTTAGTTTGCTGAGGACTAAAGCTGAGATGATATGCCATTTGGAAGAATCGATAAATCGGGACAAAATTATCGATAAATATCTATATTTTTATAAGAATCTGTTTTATATATATATTTTTTTTTTATTATTATTATTTAAACAACTAATTTATGTTTATTTTGCAGCAATTATTTGTCATTGCCGCCATCTTTAGTGTTACAGATTTCCCCATTCCAAACTACCACAGTGATCCTTCTCATTTTATAGTCAGTGGTCTCTGGATGTGATGGAGGAGTGCACTGCATATTGAATGCACACTTGCACAGTGCAGAGTTGCAATTCAACTGCATTTAATTGAAATGGGGATGAAATGGGGATGTTTTAATACATACATTTTTAATAAAGTATTAAAAAAAAATTATTTATAAATCGATAAGTGGTCTCAACCTTAGTGGACATCCGCTGAGGTTTAGTTTGCTGAGGACCTTAGCAGACAATAATCTGTGTAACAACACTACAGCTGGACCATGGAAGAGCCTTTAAGGACTACAGCAAGGTACACACTGTGCCCACTACCAACCAGTCTCCTTTACAGTTCTACATGGAACATGACGAAGAGCAAGCTGGACAGCTCCCTCACTTAAAAAAAACGGAAAAAGAAATCTACTTCCGCCCCTTCTTTGGAGAAGGTAATGTTATGGTTGCTGCCTCTCCCTGCCTGGCTCATCCCCCCCATGCCTCCCTGTCTGGATCACCCCCCCCCCCTCTACTCTTACATGGTGTGTGTGTGTGTGTGTGTGTGTATGTTAATATCAGAGTATGATTGACAGGGTACAGGGATAGAGAGAGAGATAGATAGAGAGAGAGAGAGAGAGAGAGAGAGAGAGAGAGAGAGAGAGAGAGAGAGAGAGAGAGAGAGAGAGAGAGAGAGAGAGAGAGAGAGAGAGAGAGAGAGAGAGAGAGAGAGAGAGAGAGAGAGAGAGAGAGAGAGAGAGAGAGAGAGAGAGAGAGCGCTCATCCAGGGTGAGCCGGAGGGATGAGGTGCAGAGGAGGTGTGGTTGGATTTAGGGTTAACTTAACAAGCACCGGTTTACCACTCACTGCTTTTCACTCCATATACCAGCCAGTGTTGTGGGGTAACTTCTTGTCACAAAGTACACACAGTGTACAGAGTAACATTGCAACTATAATCATGTGACTATAATCACGCAACAACAACAGTCACGCTCATTTGCCCCAAAGAGCAACAGGCCGTTTTAGGAGGTAAACAGTGTAATGATGACTAGTTTAAACAATTACTTTCCCCAGAAGGTAATAAATAAAATCAGGTGTTTTACGTGTCAAGAGACAAGAGATTTGTGAGAGATGCAACACTAAGAAGTAACAAGACATGTGTAATTAATTTAGGGCTGACCTTCGAACTTTTTTTTTGGCATTCAAAGTTTTTTTTATGTTGTGGGACTTGTACAGCACTTTGTTCAACTTTGTCAGTGCTGTAAAGTTTAAACTTTTTTTATTTATTTTTTTTATCTTTTTCCCCCTCCTTTTTCCTCCGATTTTCTCACATCCCAATGTTAGTCGTTATGCCAATTACATACGTGTGGAAGGATCACACTACCCCCCACCAAACTGTAGGAGTCGTTGTTTACAACGACCCGGACCCACCCCGCCAGCTTTCCCACCCTCTAATACAGCCAATTGTATTAGCGTGAACGGCCAGCCAAGCTGGTGACAACGCCGGAGCTGTGAGCTGGATTCGAACAGGCGAATACAGCGTCTCCGGTGTTGGTGACGAACGCAATCTCCGCTACGCCACCTGACCGCAGTAAGTTTTTAACCTTTTTAAATCTTAGACAAACGAAACACTTTGCTTTCATGAAATTTTTGTAAGCCGTTATAAAAGCAGCACAATGAACACAAATCTGTCAGTGCCGAGTCCGACCTCATCTTAAATAACAAACAGTATTGCTTGTTGCAGTTAACACTTTCTATGCCACTCACAAGTTTTCTCTGAATTATTAATATCTCGTTGAAAGCCACTCACGAGATTTCTCTGAATTTTTTTTCATTTATTTTTTGCGATCTGAAATCATATTGCATCACGCAAGCCTACCCTAGTCTACCCGAGCGCCACCGGCGATCAGATGTGGAAAAAAACACCCCCTATCGTCTCCCAGATGACATAAGGGATTTTGGAATGGACTCAATGAAAATGGATGGGGGAAAAAATCCTGTACTCCACATTTTCCAGTCCACCCATGCAGCCGGAGTACCAGAGTTCATTCAGGGGGCTCTGAGCCCCGCGGAATCATGTGTTCTACTGTATCACGTTGGATCTATACACTTATCGATTTTTTCGAATGGTGATCAGGAATTGGAATATACCAGTTGGATACCATCTGATGTCAGGTAAGGAATCTATGTTATCAGTGTTAGGATAATCAGACTCATTTTGATGAAGATATAAGCTGTTTTGTGAAATGTCCTCTATCGGTTTCACTGTAAAAATCCAAGAGGAAATGAACACGGCGATTATCCATGCGCGGCTCGAATGGGCGTGCGTGTATGTATAATATTGATCATCTAGCGTTTATTTGAAAACGATTCATAAATAGGCCGACAAATATCAACGTTCTGGAATATTCCAGTAAAAGACGATTATCATAGAATGCCCCAGAATAGACTGTTTTTAACCTTAAAACGGGTGCTTTTCAAAATGCTCTCAAACGGAAATGAAGCGATAAAAAACCAATCTGCCTTGACAGCACTGACTGGAAAAGGATTCTTTGATAAGCGACGGGCAGATTAGACACATAGCCATAATTTAAAACATAGATTAGGCGATATTAGCGATAACATTGGCGCCGATGGTGGCATTCAAGAGCTAACTCTGGCGCCACCCCCGTGGCACTGAAAGTGTTAACAAAGAGAGGCAGAGTTGATTTTGCAAAAAAAATTAAAAATGATTTGAATTATTATTATTATTCTTTTTTTAATATATTAAAATTTTATTTTCTCATTCGAATCCCATGCCCATCGAACGAAGCTTCGAAGTATTTAAGACAGCCCTACTATTTTTTGAGTAACAACAAGCGCACACTACAGGATA
The DNA here is from genome assembly GCF_963971535.1 of Notolepis coatsorum. Classification (NCBI taxonomy): domain Eukaryota; kingdom Metazoa; phylum Chordata; class Actinopteri; order Aulopiformes; family Paralepididae; genus Notolepis; species Notolepis coatsorum. The sequence continues at coordinate 75,241,496 of NC_140179.1, read as the reverse complement.
ACACCCCTTCCTGACAGGCAGCTACGCGAGCGAGCGTGATTGCGAAAATGATTAAAATGTATTCGTTTCAATCAGACTATCCTGTCCTGCCGCGAGCGACAGCGAACTGAGCGGCGATGTCGTTCCCCCCCTCAAATATTCGCTCGCTGTGTCTCTAGTTGAGCGATTACGCGGCCGAGTCCCGCCCCTAAACACTTTTTATTGGTCAAGAATAGCAGGCTGCTTTGTCCCCTGTTCCAGGTAACACACACACACACAGACACACTCGGACACGCGCCGCCTCATATCAGGACAGTGTCGCGCGCGATTTCGTCTCCAGTTCGCTCGCTCGCTGCCTGTCAGGAACCGGTGTAAGGCTGGGCCAAAAAATATTCAATATCACCATTTATCTTCTTCCCATGGAATCCTATTGTGATTAGATTAGATTCATGTATTGTCAATATACAGCACAAGTACAGTACAATGAAACTAGGTTGTAGTAAAGAGTCAAGTGCAATAGCAATATACAATGTACAAGTGATTAAACTGGAATATACAGTATATAAATGAGTACTACTGAGTAGTACTACTGATAATCAGATGTATGTGTAGGGGAGAACGGGGGACGTTGTCACATGGGTAGGTTGTCACATTCATTATATTTCACCAGCAGAGGATCCTGTCTCCCATACTTTGGTATTTAAATGTCCAGAACTGGGGTCAGAGTTCACCTACATTGTCATATTTGGAGTGAAACAGCTGAATTTGAGGTGAGAGGACTTTTTGTGTTTTTCATGTCCATTTGTAAATATTCCGCTCCTCTGTATTTTTCTTCTAGGCTTTTACACAATTAGTTTATAATGAAACAATTATTACCCTTAAAAAGTGTGAAGGGATAGCTATAGTTTAGATTGTTGTTAGCTAGCTAACTAGTTGTTAGATGGCTGTTAGCCTTGATGCTATCAAGACATTCCAGTTGGGGTTGGTCGTCACATTTTATTTGGGGTTGGTTGTCACATGTTGTGTAGGCTATTATTGTTAGGTCGATTTATTGTGTTCTTATTTTGTTATATAGGATGGCCTAAAATGTGTTTCCTGTTTATGTTCATTAAGATGCATTAAGTTATGTATTTGTCAACTTGTCAATGCAATTAAACTTTCAAATTTAGTTCTGCCTTCTTGTCTATTCTCAGTCCTTGCCCCACAATGGTGGAATGAACTACGCACCCCAGTTCGGACAGCCGAAACCCGTCCAATCTTTCGCCGTCGACTAAAGACGCACTTCTTCAATCATTATCTGAAATCTAAATCTTGTCATCTTTTTAAGATTTTCCCATTAAAAGTTTTAAAACACATGGTGACAACCAACCCCATAGTGTGTGACAACCATCCCCATGATGGGGTTGGTTGTCACAATGTGTCAGAGTGTCTTTGATAGGTGATTAACTCTTTGTTACAATACGTTGGAAAATAGAGGGATACACATTTCAAGCCAACATCTTAAGCTTCAATTTAATGTAGGAATGACTATTGAAAGATGTTTTGATTATGAGCAATTCACACTAGAGTAAAAAGTGTGACAACGTCCCCCGTTCTCCCCTACAATGTTATCGTATTGTGTACAGTGATACAGGTATAAAAACACTATGGTAGTAAGTCTTACTGGCCAGCAGTATAAACTAGTAAGAGTAGTTAAAGGATATATACAGTATGGATAACAGAGTCTAGAGTACGGGCAATGGGGGTCAGAGTTCAGAGTTCATACGGAGTCATGATACTGTGATAATGATACTGTAATAATGTAATAGGAATCATGATACTGTGATATAAAATAAAACTATAATAAATAATACTGTATTGAGGTAATAGGAGTCATGATACTGTGATAATGATACTGTGATAATGCATTAGGAGAGGCAGCACAGGCCAAAATGAATTGATGAGCAAATTCAGTCTGGGGGGCTCGCTGAAAATGCCAGGCGGGCTGTGTTTTGGCCCGCAGGCTCGAGTTTGTGGGTCTACGAGGTCTTTTCAGTCCCAGGAAACTAGCAAAAGTCCAGGTTGACAGGTGAGGTCACAGGTCACTTGTGTTTCTTTTCTACAAGCAATTCACTTCGGCACATTGGTATGGAAACCTGGCTATAGAATCTAATTATGCAAGCAAGAAAACTGTCAATACAGGGCAGCCAGATCACTGGAGTTCAGCAGTGCAGTCTGACTGTTTTGTACAGCAGGTTGGGAAGAAGGCTACTCTCTCTGAATCCAATTGATGCAGAATTTCAGTGCGTACCCCTCTGGGTTTACCGTACAGATTCTCAAGCGTGACTACAAATAAGATAGCAAGCTGAACAAGCTGGTGAAGAAGGCTAGCTCCGTAGTGGGTGGTGAGCTGGATAATCTAGAGGTGGTGGCTGAGAGGAGGATGAGGGAAAAACTAGAAGCCATCCTGGAGAACCCCTCCCACCCCCTCTATCAGGAGCTAGCCAGAATGAAGGGCACGTTCAGCCAAAGACTCATCCCCCCCCGACACACCACAAACCGCCTGGGCCGGTCCTTTATACCGGCAGCCATCAGGCTCTACAACCAAGGGCTCGGACGGCCGGCTCTCAATTGTGTTATTGATGATGTTTGCCTTGGCTGTGAAACTAATAGCTCTAACTGGGGACAATAAAGTTGAAACTGGAACTGTATTTGAATTTGTGCAGTTCAATGATGAAAACATCAGCCATTCATCCCCCCCGCCCCCCCCCCCCCCCCCCCCCCCCCCCCAACGGACAAGGGAGTCGTTAGACTTTGTATGTCTTCAGGGTAGGGATGTGCATGACTGACCAAAATAATTTTCGAATAGTAAGACCGAATACTCGAAAATCCGACCCCCCCCCCCCCCCCCCCCCCCCCAAAGAAAATAAATATATATATATAACACGAAATTGTTATTTTCTGTTTCAGTAAAAATTAAATAAAATCTAACCTTACTGTCATGCACTTGTCCTAATAAACTAACCTACACTGTAGCACTCAACATGATGAACATTGTTACTCAGCTGATAGAGCTGTGCCCTTCCTGATGACTTGGCATACAGAACTTGTAAGTCGCTTGGATAAAAGCGTCAGCTAAATGACTAAATGTAAATGTAAATGTAAATGTTAATTCAGTTATTCTTTTGAATAGCATGGATCATTCAAATCAAAGGGTATTGCACATAAATAGGCACTTCGGATAATCCTTCCGAACGTTGATAGGGCTCAGGTGACCGACAATAAATCAAAATGACACCATTCACCAGCATAGCCTATGATAACAGCATTGCATTGGCCTATCAACCGGTTTTAATAAACAAACAGAAACAGTAGCTTGTGCATCGTTTAGATCAATTAGGCTATGAAAATTAGGCTGCCTCTAAATATAAAAATGTATTAAATAAGAATGGTTTGCTTCACTTAAAAAATAAATAATAATAATAATTATTATTATATATATATTTTTCGACTCTGACATGAAAATCGAATGTGGAGACTGGCACGAGTATTCGAAAATTCGAACTCATCCCTATTTTGTATGTCTTCAGGGACATTCTGCTGCGTGATGAACATCAACTGAATTAGCCTATTCGTGTGATTTTCCATACATAAGTAGATATTATTGTGATATAGCCTATATCGATAAAAAAAGATAAAAAGAATTCACCCAAAATGAAAAATCTATCCACCTATCTATCTTTCCATCCAGATAGTTTCAATGTGATTTTCCTAGTTGTGGCGATATCTGCCATCACTCCAATACAATGTCACCAAAAAAATACATCTGAAAAACTCAAAAGTAATAATCTCTTTCCAGAAATCAAGATAATGAGGAGCAGTTGTATTACTATTTTCTACCGAACTAGTACACACTCAAGGATTATCTTGAGTAACCGGGTCATGGTTTCTGGAAAGAAACACTGACTTTTTGAGTTTTTCAAATGTATATTTTTTTGTGGTGCTCTGTAGTTTGATAGTTTGAACTGAAACGATCTGGATGGTGTGGCAGACCGGCTGGCGTGGTAATAGACGGCCGCTATGTGTCGGCCGCGGTACTCTGGCACATGCCCATATTAGGAGTCCCGGAGAAACTCCCGCCAGAGCAGAGTGCATCAGCGCAGATGAAGCGCACCTGTGCCAGACGCGCCCGAGACAGGTGAGCGCAATCACCACACCATCAGGGAAGATAGAAAATGGAGACAGAGTGACAGAATGAATTGGAGTAGCTGAGGCGAAACCTGTACAAACGTCAGTAAGAGAGAAGAGAAGAAGAGGAGGAAGATTGCTGTCTGTGTGACTCCATGCTGTGTTTATCTGCTTTCGGAAGGAGGACCCTGCTGTGTGCTATATCCCCTGACCGTATGAGAACCCGCCTGTGCATCGACCCCTGCTTGTCTGACGTCTCTTCTCCCGGATCATCCCCCGCCCGTATGAGAACCGCTCTCTGTGGACCGAACCCCGCTAAGGGACCAAGACGCAACTCTAGAATTACGGATTGGCTAACGATCACACTAACCCCCCCTTTCCACCTAAACAGCATTAAAACTGCTGTTAAACTTGCTTCTACTGTGTGCCGTGTGTATTTTGTTAAATCCAGTCTGGTGACAACTCATAACACCCCTGAGTCTGTCACAATGGATAGATAGCACTCTGATGTTTCTATCAGACATTCTTCTTCCTAATTTCCTCCATAATGTACCTTTTCCATGATGACTGGGGTGTCTGTGGGGACTGTAATGGCACCCAGCGTTCTCTAATGTCCCAATCAGTGTGTGGCGGGGATTCTAATTACTTCCTGCAGGTCTGGGCTGATTGCTGCTGGCAAACTCTCATCTAATCCAAGCGTCGGAGGCTAATAACACCAAATACAATACTGTGTGTGTGTGTGTGTGTGTGTGTGTGTGTGTGTGTGTGTGTGTGTGTGTGTGTGTGTGTGTGTGTGTGTGTGTGTGTGTGTGTGTGTGTGTGTGTGTGTGTGTGTGTGTGTGTGTGTGTGTGTGTGTGTGTGTGTGTGTGTGTGTGTGTGTGTGTGTGTGTGTGTGTGTGTGTGTGTGTGTGTGTGTGTGTGTGTGTGTGTGTGTGTGTGTGTGTGTGTGTGTGTGTGCGTGCGGGGGGGGGGGGGGTATATCTCCTCCATTTGGTCAATAACAAATGTAGCCAATAAAGTAGTTTTTGCCCTCAAGCTTCACTTCATCTTCTCTATAAAAACTGCTAGACGCCATAAGACAGAACTGATTATATTGCGTGTCAATAAACACCAATCCTTCTTAATTGCATAGAAAGCAATAATGAAGGGTAGCAGTGTAGCACTGGGGACAATATATAATATGGATATATTTTAAAGGAAGAGGTCTGTAGAGCTGGTATTGGCAGTGAAACAGTGGTATCGCTCCATTCAGTCCTGCTCCCTAGTCCTGCTCCCTAGTCCTGCTCCCTAGATCCCTAGATCCCCAGATCCTGATCCCTAGATCCCTAGTCCTGGTCTGTAGATCCCTAGTGCTGATCCCTAGTCCCGATCCCTAATCCTGATCTCTAGATCCCATGTCCATCCCTAGTGCTGATCTATTGCAGCAGTGGACCATTCAACAAGATACTTGATGTATTATTCAGAAATGCCACGAACAACCTTTGGAGCTCAGCCATGCATGTACAGTAAGCTGGTCAGTAACACTGCCCCAGTCCCTGAAGGCTGTGAGATCAGTAATACTGTCCCTGAAGGCTGTGAGAGAGAGAGGGATAAACCAACTGGCTGTGAGAGAGAGAGGGAGAAACCAACTGGTCAGTAACACTGTCCCTGATGGCTGAGAGAGAGAGAGAGAGAGAGAGAGAGAGAGAGAGAGAGAGAGAGGGAGAAACCAACTGGCTGTGAGAGAGAGAGGGATAAACCAACTGGCAGTGAGAGAGCGATGAACCAACCGGGACCATTTATTACTAGGGGTGGGAATCACCAGTTTCATCACGATACGATACGATATCGATTCTTTGGACAACGATACGATATTTGCCGATATCACAAAGTCTGCCACGATACGATACGATTCGATTCAGGTGCCTGCGTGCGATCGATATGAGGTGATATTATGTGCCCATTTAACACAATCAGTCACATTTAGATCAACTAAAAAAAGGCTACGGAAATATCAATTGACGTTTTTATTTTTGAGCACTTCCAGACATTTAAATGAAAAACAATCTATTGTTTTTAATACAAATATACCTCCTGTTCACTGTAAAGTGCCACGTTTTTATATATTGAGCTTTAAACTTTAAGTAAAATGTTTTGGAACTCACAACACGCAAGCTAAAACCCCTTCCTCTCCCAAACCGTTCCTACAATTGTTTTATGTTGCATGATGATCATGTTTAAATATCAACATTATCTGTCCATCCTCAGTAAATAATATCAATATAATAATACTCCTCACTTCATCTGGTATTTTCATACACACACACACACACAGAGACAGAATGTCCCCTCTCCTCTCTCTTAGCTTAAGGAGCTAATGTAACGTTAATTTAGGTCTGCCCACGCGACGTGGGCATAAAATAATGGCGACGATGCAAAGCATGTTAGATGCATCTGACCCGTTGCGGGGAAAAAACTGCCCAGACTTATATCGGGTCTCAAAATAGACGACTGAAGCCCTGCTCTCGCTCTGCTGTACAGAGCTAAACGGAGTTTCACAACACTGGCCGCGGGGCGGATATGACGTCGCCGTCGCCGGATTTTCAAAATAAGAGTATCGCAATATGAATCGATCTTCTTACGTTGCATCGATCCTATTTGATTATTGATAATAGATCGATATATCGATTTGGATCGATGTATCGTCCCACCCCTATTTATTACCCATTTTTATTACTGAGTTCATGTCTATTGTCCCAAAATCAGAGATCTGAGAAAGCAGCATCTAAAGCTCACAAGCATGTCTCTGACTTTGTCTAGATTTTGAAGCATCCAATATTATGCAGAAGAGGAAAATGTTGCCATAATTGCGGATCATGTGCAATGGCAACGAGAGTGTACACACGCATGGTCTATTACAGGCTAGACGTCAAACTTACAATTTGCATATGGTTCTCTGACTCTCTGTAACATGTTAGGGCTGGGGGCGACATGGCCAAAGTATCACATCACATTAATTGTCCTAGTTGTTGTGACAGAATAACAGTATTTGAGTATTTATATACTCTATGTTTATAAACAAACAGTATAAATTACAATGTGACATCACATATTTTTTGACTTTTTTAATACTGCTGCATGAACATTTTTTGGATTCACTTGCATGTATATTATTGTTTTTACAATATGTACAGTTTATATCGTTAATGACTGTATAGGAAAAATCCATACCTTTTAGGGCTGTACCGAATAGTTCGAAGCTTCGAAGCTTCATTCATAACGTTGACATTCTAATTCTAAATCAACATTAGAAAAAAATTTAATAATTTTTGTTTTTATGTGTCTATTCATTCTGTTTAAACCAATGGGGTTTTTCTTCACAGTTGCAGATAAAGATTAGGCTACACTAATATTATAGTATTTATATATTTTTTTTTTTATATTTATAAAACATTTATCATAAATGATGTAGCCTATCTGCATCCGCTTGGCACTCTGCGCTCCATCAAGACGTCACCATCACTTTCGTACCAACCGTGCCCTTATTGGATTATTTATGTTGACGAAACTGACTAGTTATATTTATAAAAGAAAGCTGATTTAATAAAAAATATATACTCATTTAATCAGATTAATCACTTTATTCAAATTTAGGATTTAGTTTGAGGATTATTATTATTATAATAATAAAATGTTTTATGATTACATCATAAGATATGACGACAGACATTCAAAGCTTCATTCAAAAACTTCAATAGAAGCTTCGAATGTAAAAGAAATAAAAAAAATAATGACATTCGGTACAGCCCTAATACCTTTGCGATGGATCCAAGACGATATACCTTCATATTCTGTATGCCTCCCAGCCCTATGACATATTGTCCTCTCCTGTGTCTCCTAGGATGAGGGCTCTTTCATCAATAAAGTTCAAGGCTACGCATGCTGGCTCCATGTGGCCCTGCTGTCCTCCCCTGCTCCTTCTCCTGGGATGAGGGCTCGTCTGCATCAATAACGTTCTGCATTGCAAAGTACTGCAAGGTCACCGCTTTTACTATGAACATTAATCTTACAACCCAATACTAGGGCTGTACCGAAGGTCATTTTACTTTTTTTTTTTTTTACATTCAAAGCTTCTATTGAAGTTTTCGAATGAAGCTTCGAATGTCTGTCGTCATATTTTATGACGTAATCATAAAAAATAAACATTTTAATATTTAAGAAAATCCAAAATCCTCAATTTGAATAAAGTGATTAACCCTTTCTCCGCCGCACGTCATTCCTCGCCATGCGTAATCTGCCAATGACGGGTTACGGCGTCTTTGAGATCAATATTTCATATTTTCGTCATGGTATTCACATTTCACCCACGGAGTCTTTGCTGGTGTTGTAGGACTCTGCTCAACTCTGCAACGCTTCAATACCGCCACCTGGTGGCCGATCGGCGAGTTGCCAAAACCGGAAGTGGTCGGAAGTGCTTAGTCCGTCCCCTATTCCATCCGGCCACTCGCTATCGCTCGCGGGACTCTATCCAGACACCGTGCATATCGATCCGTTGCCATAACTCAATAAACAACATGATTGGACGTATATTAATATTATACAAACCGGAACTGGATCACCTAGATCAACATCCCATAATAGCGATCTTTTTGCTCCACGCTCATCACCCAACGGTAAGAGGAGACTGGGGTGAGTTTCAGCGTTTTTCTTTACCATTTTCGATACAAACTGCTCTGATCAATATATCACCCATACTACATAAATGATTTAACGTCGGCCACAGAATTATAAACGACCCCCCCCCCCCCCCCTCCGGTCAACAGATGATCAGTCAACACGTCTAGGATCATGTACAGTTGAAATTTTTTATCTGGCGTCGATCGGTATCAAACTGCATTTGATGATCTATATGCATTTATGGCTATATCTCACGTTCTATGAAATACTGCAGAAAACGATAAAAACATATTTATACTCTAGACGGTATTTTCGTATGAATCTATGAATGAAAAAGTAAAACGTTCCTACATCCTGAACGATAGATAATTGATGTTGAATGGGCCATAGTAATGTCAATTTAGCAATACAAATTAAAAAGTTATAGCCCTGCAAAGAAGGTGAACATCTCCATAGACAAATAGAGCTGGCAGAGAGGCTACAAGGATGGATATAAGCTCCAGCAAAGAATGGGTTAATCTGATAATTTTTTTTTTTTTTTTTATTAAATCAACTTTCTTTAATGAATATAACTCGTCAGTTTCGTCAACATAAATAACCCAATAAGGGCACGGTTGGTATGAAAGTGATGGTGACGTCTTGATGGAGCGCCGAGCGGATGCAGATAGGCTACATCATTTATGATAAATGTTTTATTTAAATTTGTATGACGAGTCATATACTATAATAGTACAATACTATAATATTAGTGTAGCCTAATCTGTATCTGCAACTGTGAAGAAAAACCCCATTGGTTTAAACAGAATGAATAGACACATAAAAGAAATAAAAATAAAAATAATTTGAATGTTGATTTAGAATTTGAATGTCAACGTTATGAATGAAGCTTCGAACTATTCGGTACAGCCCTACACAATAGTATTATTGTCCGTCCCAGCTTGCCGTTGCCGGCATCACAAATAACCTATGACTTTGTGGGAAATACATTATTGCGGGTAATAAAATGCATCATGATCTTTTTTCCATTTCAATTAACAAGAAGATTTTCTGTAACGAGTCCTTATTGCTGCTGATGAACATGTTTTTATGTTTAATATATACTTAATGAATCATACGCTAAGCCTGCATAATTTAACTGTAAACTAAATATATACAAACAAACAAGTCTCTGAGAGCACGCCAATCGCTTGAGCAATCACTAGGGGACGTGAGCAATTCATGATAAAGTGGGTTGATATAGGCCAGTGGTGCCCAACCAGTCGATCGCGATCGACCGGTAGATCGTGCGCTGGTTTCAAGTAGACCGCGAGATTATTTTGGAAAATCATTTAATTTGATTTGATTTGGAGGGGAGGACAAAAAACGTTCAAGCAGTCCTGTGTATAACAGGCAGTCAGGCAGCCTGAGCCAATCGATACCGTCTACATTCCGTACATTCCGGACAGCGAGCTTCACCCATAGGGATGCAAATTGATGCCTTTGTTTTCATGGAGTGGCATGAGTGGGGGTCGGGCCCATCACCTGGCAGGTACAGTATAAACGTGGCTCTGAGACCAGCCTTGAGTCACTCGAAACTGCAAGATGAATGGAACACCACCAGCAAAAAAGAGGTTCATTCAGAGGACGCTACTTTTCAACAACGCCAGCAAGAACTCACTGCCGCCAGTCAGGACCCACCGACGAGCTGCCGCCGCCGCCGCCGCCAGGGAGCAGCTCCAACACCACCTCCGACGAGATACCGGATAGCACCAGCGTCAGCGCCGCAAGTAGAACCGGAGCAGCCAAAAGACCAAAAACATATCATTTCCATGAAGAGTGGGAGGAGGCTTACTCTTTTGTTTATTTCAACGCAAAATCAGTCTGTCTGATTTGCAAACAAACCGTGGCTGTGCCGAAAAACTGTAATTTGGAGCGGCATTATACAACGATGCACAAGAAACACTGCACGGATTTTCCTCCAAAAACAGTCCTACGAAGAACAGAACTCCAGCAGATGAAGTCTTCACTAGTGGGACAACAGTTCACTTTTACGAAGCCCAACACCAAGGCAAAAGCTGCAACAATTGCATCTTATCTTGTCAGTCACATTCTCGCTAAAAAGAAAAAATCCTTCAAAGACGGCGACTGTGTAAAAGAGGCATTGACTGTGGCTGCCGCTTTCTCTCACATGAAGATCATCAAGTCCAAGTACAGAACCACATTGACAGATGACCATCTTGTGGACTGCCTGAGGCTTGCAACCAGCTCCTACAACCCAGACTTTGAAAAACTAGCTTCCTCTTCCCAGTGCCAGCGTTCTCACTAAGGTAGAGACATTTAATAAAAAATAAAAAACAAACAGATAAAGGAGAACTATCAGTGACTGTTGACAGACCTTTTTGTGGAATTGTTTTTTGATTGTATTCCATTTTGCAATGTGACAGCTCTGTTTACACATCATTCCTATTCCCTTTTAATTGTACATATATTTTTGTTTTGATTGTATTGTTCCACTTTTGCTTTGGCAATGTAAACATATGTTTTCTCATGCCCATTGAACTGAGTGTGTGTGTTGTCAGTGTGTATGCAGAGTGTGAAATAAACGTGAGAAGTTACAGTTACAGTCTTGTGATTCTTGTAATTCCTACACTACACTGTTACAATGCTATATAAAATAGCATATTATATTATATACCCATTCAATATGCACATGACAGAAAATATTATATGCCATATAATATTTTCTGTCATGTGCATATTGAATGGGTAATACTATTACTACTGATTGATTGATTGATTGATTGAAAACTTTATTAACAGATTGCAGAATGGGTACAGTACAGTACAGCTCAATACATACAATTGTTAAGGGGATGCAGACCAGAGAAAGACTTTCGTCTTGTTTACTGTACATCAGGGTCCCCCATTTTCAATTCATCATATATACTACTACTATATATCTATATATTGTGGGGCGGCGTGGCTCAGGGGTAGAGCGGGTTGTCCAATGATCAAAGGGTTGGTGGTTCGAATCCCGCTCAAGCCCATGTCCATCCCACTGCCGTTGTGTCCTTGGGCAAGACACTTAACCTACTTGCCTCGTATGAATGTGTATGTGTTATGGTTTGTAACCGACCCCAATCGCACAACACAAGACAGGTATGAGAGTAAGCCAAAACAGGGCATTTATTCATTACATAACAAAAGGCGGCACTGTCCCTTTAAGGGAGAACACAAAAACACTGGAGTCAAAGAATATAGGGAAAATGCGGCACTGTGCCTTTAAGAGGCGAGCAGGCTAAGGGGCTAAGGCTAAGGGACAGGGCCAGGGCAAAAAGTCAAGGACCAGGACCAGGGGGCACTGGAGAGGGGGACAGGGACAGAGGCCCGGAGAGGCGGGCTGGAGACAGGGACAGAGAACAGGGTTAAGGCCTTGGACAGGGCGAGGGCCAGAGCTGCTTACAGGGATGGCAGGGTTCCGACGGCGGAGGCCTGGCACGGAGATCCTCCTCGGAAGCTGCAGACGGGCAGCGCAGAACACCGGGGTCCCAGAGGACCGGGGCGAAGAGACGCATCCTCCCGTGGAATAGGAAGCGATGCGCGCCGGCTTGACGTCTGGAGTGGGAACGCGCCGGCTTGACGTCTGGTCTGGAGTGGGAGCGCGCCGGCTTGACGTCTGGAGTGGGAACACCACTCCAGGCCTGGCACGGAGATCCCCCCTCGGATGCTGCAGACGGGCAGCGCGGAACACCGGGGTCCCAGGGGACCGGGGCGAAGAGACGCATCCTCCCGTGGAATAGGAAGCGATGCGCACCGGCTTGACGTCTGGAGTGGGAGCGCGCCGGCTTGACGTCTGGAGTGGGAACACTGGAAAACCTCCCGTAGAGGATTAGAGAGCGCAGACGGTGTCCCACTCCAGGCAAACGGCGACAGGTGGTGATGGCTGGCACGTCGTCTCACGCCGGAGACGCGGCAGGTGATGGTAACGTCCAGGACTCCATGAACACTGAACACAGATAAAGATACAGAGTCCAGAACACCGAACCAGCATACAGAACGACCCGACAAGGACTGGAGGGGAGGTCCAGGTATTTAAAGCCCTCTGGGGCGCTAATCATAACTTATGACAGCTGTGAAAGGTAGTCCAAGGGTGGGGGCTGGTGAAGAGCAGAGGAGAGTAAAACATCGCAAGGGTGGGGGCTGTTGAGGAGAGTAGACAGGGAAAGTCCAAAGGTGGGGGCTGGTGAGGTGAGGAGACAGGGAATTAAAGGTCCAGGGAACAGGCGAAACCTCACAGTACCCCCCCCTCCACGGGAGCCACCGGGCGACCCAAAAAACCAGACAGCGGGGCAGGGGACATGACAAAGCAACAAACAAAAAAAATTGGGCCATGCTAGCAGGGGAAGCTACACCTAAAGTGGGGCTAGCAGAGGGACAGGGTAGCTGCCAGGGCACTGCTAGCTACAGGGCCTATGCTAGCTGTACTGCTACATTAACATAGAGGCTGCGCTAGCTGCCGGAGCTAGGCTAGCAGACAGGGCTGGACCAGCATGAGAGAACAAGCTAGCTGGAAGGACAGTCCTAGCTGTGGGGAAACTGACCTTGCTAGCTTAAGGGGCAGTCCTAGCAGTGGGGAGACTGACCTTGCTAGCTGAAGGGGCAGTCCTAGCAGTGGGGAGAACAGGGTAGCTAACAGGGGAGCTAACGAGGCTAACAGGGAAGCTAACAGGGGAGTCAACAGGGGAACTAACAGGGGAAACTAAACAGGGAAGCTAACAGGGGAACTAAAAAGGGCAAACACACATACACTGTCTGTGCTGGCTGGGGTCGTCGACGGGTCGGGTCGTACTGTTATGGTTTGTAACCGACCCCAATCGCACAACACAAGACAGGTATGAGAGTAAGCCAAAACAGGGCATTTATTCATTACATAACAAAAGGCGGCACTGTCCCTTTAAGGGAGAACACAAAAACACTGGAGTCAAAGAATATAGGGAAAATGCGGCACTGTGCCTTTAAGAGGCGAGCAGGCTAAGGGGCTAAGGCTAAGGGACAGGGCCAGGGCAAAAAGTCAAGGACCAGGACCAGGGGGCACAGGAGAGGGGGACAGGGACAGAGGCCCGGAGAGGCGGGCTGGAGACAGGGACAGAGAACAGGGTTAAGGCCTTGGACAGGGCGAGGGCCAGAGCTGCTTACAGGGATGGCAGGGTTCCGACGGCGGAGGCCTGGCACGGAGATCCTCCTCGGAAGCTGCAGACGGGCAGCACAGAACACCGGGGTCCCAGAGGACCGGGGCGAAGAGACGCATCCTCCCGTGGAATAGGAAGCGATGCACGCCGGCTTGACGTCTGGAGTGGGAGCGCGCCGGCTTGACGTCTGGAGTGGGAACACCACTCCAGGCCTGGCACGGAGATCCCCCCTCGGATGCTGCAGACTGGCAGCGCAGAACACCGGGGTCCCAGGGGACCGGGGCGAAGAGACGCATCCTCCCGTGGAATAGGAAGCGATGCGCGCCGGCTTGACGTCTGGAGTGGGAACACTGGAAAACCTCCCGTAGAGGATTAGAGAGCGCAGACGGTGTCCCACTCCAGGCAAACGGCGACAGGTGGTGATGGCTGGCACGTCGTCTCACGCCGGAGACGCGGCAGGTGATGGTAACGTCCAGGACTCCATGAACACTGAACACAGATAAAGATACAGAGTCCAGAACACCGAACCAGCATACAGAACGACCCGACAAGGACTGGAGGGGAGGTCCAGGTATTTAAAGCCCTCTGGGGCGCTAATCATAACTTATGACAGCTGTGAAAGGTAGTCCAAGGGTGGGGGCTGGTGAAGAGCAGAGGAGAGTAAAACATCGCAAGGGTGGGGGCTGTTGAGGAGCGTAGACAGGGAAAGTCCAAAGGTGGGGGCTGGTGAGGTGAGGAGACAGGGAATTAAAGGTCCAGGGAACAGGCGAAACCTCACAGTATGCATGTGAATGAATGTTGGTGGTGGTCGGAGGGGCCGTAGGCGATGATTATTCGCCACGCTTCCGTGAGTCTGCCTCAGGGCAGCTCTGGCTGCAATTGTAGCTTACCACCACCGGTATGACTGTGTATGAACGAATAATGGACTCTGTGAAGCGCTCTGGGTCTCATGAAGAGCGCTATATAAATCCAAGTCATCATTATTATTATTATTATTATTATCTATTCTCTAACAAACCCCTTACTCTAACCTTAACCTATAACCTCAATTCTAACCCTAACTCTAAACCCTAAAATGTTAAAGTGAGGACTGGCCAAATTGTCCTCACTTTAACAGCTTTGGCACATCTTTCTTTCTTTGTGGAGACATGTGGTCCTCACAAGGACAACGCCTGAAGAGCACACGCACACACATATTCACACACATATTCACACACACATATTCACACACATATTCACACACATATTCACACAGTATTGATCCAAAGCTACTTAAGAGGGTTTTGATCATCTCTCAGCCTCAAAATGAGAGCCTACAGATCTTTCTCCAAGCATGCCGTGTAAGACATCCACTCACTCACTGAGAGGATCAGAGAGCAAGAAGAGCAGGGAAACCATGTCTGTGACGTTGTAGGCTACATAACCGTTTTACATACATGTACAGTAGGGGTGGGGGAAAAAATCGATATGTAGTAGTATTGCGATACTTTGCGTGGCGATACTGTATCGATACAGGGACGCCAAGTATCGATATTTAATTATTCATAAAAAAAAATATATATATTTTTTTATAAGGAAGTTGCATTGTTCATTTCAATACCTGTAATAGTACAGTAGTCCACACACACACACACACACACACACACACACACACACACACACACACACACACACACACACACACACACACACACACACACACACACACACACACACGCACACACACAGACACACACACAGACACACACACACACACACACGCACACACACACATTCAGTTAAGTTGGAATATGACTGTAATACAAACAGTTCAGTTTGTCAGGTACATGCAACACAGATTACAGTGTTTACATCTGTCTGCTTGAGAAAATACCATGTTCTGCAATAAAAATGATTGAAGTGAGATCAACAGACTGAACTGTATTTTATTAGATAAAACATGTTGACAAAGTTTTACTTTGCAGTTGAAAAAGGTAATACATCGCAATATATCGCAATATTAATATCGCAATACTCAGCATATCGCAATATATTTAGTATCGCAATACTATCATATCGTGACTCAAGTATCGTGATAGTATCGTATCGTGAGGCCTCTGGTGATTCCCACCCCTAATGTACAGTGGATAATGGTAAATTAATGGTCAATGGCTGCATTTATATAGCGCTTTTATCCAAAGCGCTTTACAATTTGTTCCTCACCATTCACACACCGACGGCAGAGGCAACCATGCAAGGTGCCAACCTGCTCATCGGGAGCAATTAGGGGTTAAGTGTCTTGCTCAAGGACACTTCGACGCGCGGGAATCGAGCCGGGAACCTCCGGATAACCAGACGACTGCTCTACCTACGTACCATACTGTTGCCCCCGGATAAGTTCACAAAGCAGCATAATACTGTAGGCATCAACAACATTTCATTACATTTGGTTTGGAGTTACTTAGCACTAGGGAGGGCTATGCAATATGGAGGAAAATAAATCACTATATTCAGAGGGGCTTTTCTTTTGTTCAATATCAATATTTATCACAATATCTGTTCAAGAAGAACACAAGGAAAATCCAATGTTCATCATATTGGAGTGCAGGGTAGATATTTGGGAAGTGTGATACGGTATCGAACTGTGTATCATCAAGATTCACGGTATCAATCAAAATCCCACCATGCGCATAAAATATGAACGAAGATACTTAGTTGTAGACTGGACTCAAGTTTACTCAGTTTGACATACTGGTGCACCCATATATATCGTCCGGGTCGCGCACCGGCATTATAATAGTCCCTACTGCATACACCAATAGATGACAAAACTGTGAATACTGGATAACATTAGCCTATCACCCAGCAGCTCTAGCTCTTTGCTCGAGTTATAGGCCAGAAATTCCCACAAGTGGTTCTCTGATCTCTCAGTGGACATGTATACTGTATGGGGCAGTGTGTGTGTGTGTGTGTGTGTGTGTGTGTGTGTGTGTGAGTGTGTGTGGAAATGCTTTTGGTGGTGGTGGGGGGTTAAGGGAATACATTTTCGTATAGGGGTAATGAAAGTGCTAATGAAGAAAGTGTCCCGCTTCTGCTCATCCTATGTTTACCTTGTAGCATTGCAGTACAATTATAGCACCAACTGTTGTATTTTGTACTGAAAAGAGAGCGTATAGTACTACACAGTTATACTCAATTGTTCAGTTTATCTGACGTGCACGAGCTTTCATATTAAATGTCCATTATTCGCCCCCAAAGAAACAGCTAGAACCTTCCGTCAGCATGGCCACTGGTCCATGTGGATGAACTGAAACCAAAAGCGGTCCACTGTCATTTTGGGATCAATCCAATTCACGTCAAGGGTGGAATGTTTCACAAAGTCAAAGGATTGGACTGTAGTAGGGCCTAAATATGGCCTGCCTTTTCATCCAGACTTTACACAAATACGTGTAGTTAAAAAGTTTAGCTAAAGAAGGCATGAATCATTTCCAAAAACGAAATCAAAACGTGCAGCCAAGCCACAAAAACATTTGTACTATTACGTGCCACACCCACATAGTATAAGGCCCCCCCTACACATAACTCAATGCAAAACTTGTGCAATTTGTCCACACAATATGTTTCATAGGTGTAGTCTCATCATCAATGTGTCCATCTGATCAGCCTAAAACTACACCCCCCCCCCTTAAAGCCATACGACCAGTCCGATACACACATAGCAACGAGAACTCATCAACACACAGCCAAATAATCCTTTGTTACAAATCTCAGCGCAACAACCGTTATAACGCAACACAACCGTGAGTGACGCATGGCGCGCACATAGACACAGTGCGCGCATTCCATCCAAAAGAGACACAGACACACATAATAACAAAACAAAACAAAAACAACGAGGAAAGTTTGCACGTCTCCTTATTAGATCGCAGTCGTTTACTCTTCGCTGCCAGCTCGAAGATCCCCCCTTCAGTTTTGGAGGACAATAGCCATGCTGCTGTCATTCACATCAATTACACACAAAAGGATCGCGCACAAAGGCAAGACGCGCTCTTTGTGTGTAAAGCCATATAGCCAATAATATGATGATGTGTTATTATCATAACGCGCCTCTCACCTTGCTTCACACACTTGAGGCGAACGGGGTCCTTGCAGTGTCTGACCACTGCCTGGACGTCCCTGGTGGTGAGACCGGCCACCGGCGTGTCGTTTACTTCGAGGAGTAGTTCATCTGGGGAGAGTTTGCCTCTTTGACAGACCACCACCTTATTGCCTCCTGGCCCTCCTGGCACAACAACCTCCCCGAGGAAGGGAAAGTGTCCATTCTCCGCGCCTCCTTTCAACTCGAACCCGAGGTCCCCCTCCTCGTTCCTGCAGAGGACACTCTCGTGGACTTTGTTGGTCCAGTGGTTTTTCTTCTTCAGGCTCTTGGACATGGCTGAAACGGGGATAATAATATCATATGATCACACCAGCTGCAGCCATATATAGGATGAGTGTATAACGCGCTCCCAGCTAGTGCGCGGTCCCCGTGTCGCCTCCTCCTCCTCCTCAGCGCGTTTGGGGACAGTTTTTTTTAAAAGGAGACGCCAGTTGTTGTATGATCCATGTCAGCAGAGACACATCAGCTGGATGGATCAGCCGAGGCTATAATACTGAGAGCTGCTCAACTCTGTCCCACAGCCAACTCCACTGACCCGGATGTGAAGGCTGGAGAGCAGAGAGAGGAGGAGAGAGGCAAGGCTTTCCCAAACCCAGCTTTCCATGGAAAAGAAAAACAGAGGGGAGAAAGTAGCGGTATTTCCACTGGCATAGACGCAGCAGAAGTGGCAAATCATAAGGGATTTCATTCCACACATGAAGTTCATGAACGTCCTCCGTTTGACACAGGTTTTTTTAGGCTACATACTGTACTACTAAACAAAAGTTAGCCTAATGCTTAAATGTTTAATGTTCATCTGAATGAAGTGCAAGTCTATTAGCCCAAATTATGCTTTTGGCATTTTATTAGTGTGAGCATCATTCAGACAGATAGGTCAGTGGTTAGATGAGGCTAAACCCAAATTACTCTTCTTTCCAGCCACAGTATATTTCCTTTCCTCTTTCTTGGAAGTGGGCCGCTTCAGTCTCAGTCCTTCTCTGGCTGTTATGAGAGGTAAAAACAGCAATTTAATCAAACTATAGCCTATATGTTGTAGGCTCATGGCAGCGTTTGATAACATCCCTGACAAACTGACCATCCTCTCTGATCTCCTTAGAAACCAAACGTTTTTTCCCCTTTCATAATAAATGATGATGTACACTGTATACAGGATGTGCAAGTCAAGTCAAGTCAAGAGTTTTAATTGTCACGGCATACAGGTATACAATGAAATGCGGGTGGTCTTGCCCGCAACGATGTGCAATACAGTGGTACATATAATAGAATCAAAAGAAGAAACAACATTGTGCAGTAACAGGTAGCAGGTAACATGGAGTGACATCTCGGTATCTGCAGTTGTTAGAATAGAATATACTATAAATACTTTATTCATCCCGAGGGAAATTTGGTCGCTCACAGTAAGTAAACAGTATAAACATTTAGGTAGACAAAACTAAAGTCACAAATAAGAATAACAATAAGCCTAAGAATAAAATACGGTCCCTACCCACCTTCAAAACCGCCCTCAAAGAGCACCTACGGCTACGGGAGGCTGCAATTCGAAACTGCAGCCGTAAATGTCCAAACCCCCTCCTAATGTACAGTTTCCTCCCTCTCAAATGTATATATTTTCTGTTAGGATCTCTGTTAAACAGTACTGTATATTTGTATATCTTCTTGTATGTCATACTGTATATCTATCTGTATGTCATGTATGTCATAGATGTCATGCTATATCTGTATGCCATGTATGTCATAAATGTCATGATTAATTGAAAATGGGGGACTCTGATTTAAACAAGACAAAATACTTTCTCTGGTCTGCATCCCCTTAACAATTGTGTGTATTGAGCCGTACTGTATTGTACCCATTCTGCAATCTGTTAATAAAAATTTCAATCAATCAATCCAGTTTAATTGAGTGTTGAATGAAGGATGTGTAGTTGCTGAGTGTTGTTGGATGAAGGATGTGTAGTTGTTGAGTGTTGGATGAAGGATGTGTAGTTGTTGGATGACAAATCCAGTTTTGCAGCTTGGCCAACTGTGTGACTGTGTGTACACTGTAAAAAAGAAAACTGTAAACAAAACTATAAATGTCTGGCAGCAACGGTTGACAAATACTTACTGTCAAATTACAGTAAAATCAAATACATTTACAGATTAAAACCTTTATTTAATGGTTAATATTTTGATAAAAGGTAATTTACTGTATTTGTATGGCATTTACGCCTAAAGTAGAAAAACAAAAGTAATTGTAAAATAATACAGTGAATTTCCTTTGAAAAAACTTTTTTTTACAGTGTAGGCAACCCACACATCAACCAACAGTAGGTTACACTATATTTTTTATAGTCGACTATCGGCAAATTTCGTCCAATCATAGTAGACTATCCAAATCCTTAGTTGGGGACAGCCCTAGCAGTATCATGGAAATTATTTATACAATGGCAGTGTTATGACCCCTGTGGGTCTAAGGGTAAAGGGCTGTAACATAAATGTTGGTTGATAGAAATGATGGACCAGGTTTGTAAACACAATGATATGTATTGATAAATGCAAATGAAGCACATGTAGCTCAAGGGTGAACCAAGGTCAAAACAACAAACAAACACCACTATTCTTCAAATAAACCAACCTAATCTATGGTAAAAGAAATGACATTACCTAAACTACCCTTAGCTAACCAAAACAGGAGAAAACAATATCCAAATGAAATGGCAGCTCACCCCATCCGTGCTTCCTGAAAAAGAGGAAAATAACACAGATTAGTATGGAAAAGGAGTTTAGTTTACAAAGACAGTACAGACGCTGATGAGCCTTTTTTATTATAACATCTGTATTGTCGCTAAATTTGAGTTTGTCATCAAACACAGTTCCTAAGTATTTGTAGTTCTGGACAATTTCTACCTCAGCTCCATGGATGGTTGTTGGGGCGACGTCTATGTGTCTTGGTGAGATAATAATTTCTTTGGTTTTGGATACATTTAAATCCAGAAAACAGCCACCACACCAGTCTACAAAGTCTTGTATTATGGGTCCATACCTATATCTAATACCTAGTGAAACGGTGATTGGAGTGCTAGAGACCTGCTTTGCTGGGGCGTGTGTACAGTGTTGTGTGCGTGTGTGTGTGTGTGTGTGTGTGTGTGTGTGTGTGTGTGTGTGTGTGTGTGTGTGTGTGTGTGTGCGTGTGTGTGTGTGTGCGTGCGTGCGTGCGTGCGTGCGTGCGTGCGTGCGTGCGTGCGTGCGTGCGTGTGTGTGTGTGTATTTAGGTGTGTGTGTGTGTTCATGTGTTCTGATGGCCTGGGGGAAGAAGCTGAGTCTGAGTCTCTCTGTTCTTGCTGCATGTATGCGGAGGCGCTTGCCTGACCGCATCAGCTTGAACAGGCTATTGTTGGGGTGGTGAGGGTCCTTCATTATTCTGCAGGCTCTGGATTTGCACCTCCTGTTGTATAAGTCCTGCAGGGGTGGTAGTGCAATACCCGTAGTACGCTCTGCTGAGCGCACTACTCTCTGTAGAGCCTTCCTGCCCTGGGCAGTGCAGTTGCCAAACCAGCAGTGATGGGCAGTAGCTTGCTACAAGTAGCGACGCTACATAGCTTAACTACAATTCTCAGTAGCGTGCTGGTAGCTCGCTACTTTTTAACCAGGGTAGCAGTCTCTGTAGCGGAGCTCTTTATAGAACGAAGTAGTAACGTAGCGACGAGAAACGTTACACGCTACTTTCGAGAGAAACAGTCATTCATTCATTCATTCATTCACTAGAATATCTGCGAGGAGAAAAAAAAATCCCCGTAAAAAACCCACTATGATTGGTTGCTTGGTTTGTTTAGATATGAGTGATGACTTCACGATTGGGTATGGTAGGCCAAAACGTTATGGGTAGGCCAATCAGAGGCAGGATAGGGCGGGACTCCAGCCGCAAAGCAGGAAGTGAAAATCAAAACAGACGTATTGAATGAATGCAATTTAACGGATTACATGAACAAGAACCAGTCTGAGCGAAATGGCAGAGGGGTTCGATGGCATTGATGAAGATGATGATGTCAATAACAACAATGACTCTCCATGGCCCTATCTGGGACACATTTATGAGTTTGACTGAAAAAACGGCTAAAACTATGCTGCTCTCAACTTGAAGACACATTCAGGTGAGCTGATGAAAATCAACTGTTCCCAAACAGCACACAAGTCAGTACACTTTGTCAACAGCTTTAACTAAGATAGCTGCTATCATGATGTTTCACTGTAGGCAGAAAATTAACAATATTATTGGGGTGGAGAAAAGAAAAAAAGGGGGAAAAGCAGTGGTTCTCAACCTGTGGGACAGGACCCCCAGGGGCGGTCCCCACATGATTTTGGGGCCATGGAATGTTTTGCGAGTTACATATTTAAATACATTTGGTCATTTAGCTGACACTTTCATTCAAAGCAACTTACAAATTGTGTACAACAAGTCAGTAGGAGTGGTACATATCTAGCAGCCAAGGATAAGTAGTATTGTTTGTCAGTGTCAAGCTTGAGTGTTATACTCTGAGTACATACTGTAGTAGTATAGACATATTAGCATAGTTGGTACTGGTAGTAGTATATACATGGTAGCATAATACTAGTAAAATGAAGTAAAACAATTCAGATATTGAAGAAGTGTGTAATACAAGTTCATGTTAAAAGGATGACACAAAAAGCCAGACCGAGGGCTTGTTTCAGTTTTATAATAAACAATCAAACTGAGAATTTTTTTTCCTGCCTATTTGTTTGGTGGAAACTTGGTCACGAAGTAAAAAAAAAAGTAAAAAGGTAGTGCCGATGTAGCTAGCTATTTTTGCCATATTCTTGTAGTGTAGCTTGCTACATTTCTCTGGGGATAGCTTCCATTGTAGTTGAGCTATATTTAATCGAGAGTAACTTGTAGTGTAGCTTGCTACATTTTCCAAGTAGCTTGCCCATCACTGCAAACCAGGCAGTGATGTTCCCAGTCAGGATGCTCTGTCTCCACAGCCCCAGAGTAGAAGGACTGGAGCATCTTCCCTGATACTCTGAACTTCCTGAGTTGTCTCAGGTGGTAGAGGCGCTGCTTCGTGCGTTGTCCATGTCAGGTCCTCTGTGATGTGGACTCCCAGGTACTTAAAAGCGAGAGTAGCCGATTAGTCAAAGTCAAAAAGTCGAACACTTCTTGAGTTGACTAGCCTGCTCGCCTCGTCTCGCAATGGCAGATATCGCATTCGCGTTCTCACACACACACACACACACACACACACACACACACACACACACACACACACACACACACACACACACACACACACACACACACACACACACACACACACACACACACACACACACACACACACACACACACACACACACACACACACACACGCACGCACACGCACGCACGCACGCACGCACGCACCCATGCACGCACGCACACACACACGCATGCACGCACACACACACACACACACACACACACACCTACACACACACACACACACACACACACACACACACATATATAAATATATATATATATTGAGGCAAAACAGAATTATTCAGCAGACTCTTTATCATGTAAGATGTGTGCAACGAGATATGGGCCTATATATTATAGTTTCGGCTAATTATAATTTCGAGAGCACTGATAATGTTTGGCCAGCTAATTATCCTTTGGATTTTATGTGGGGGGTGTAATGAGAACAGGTAGAAATACTATAACACTCACTACAAATGTATGTGAATCAGGTCTTCATTTATTATTATTATAATTGGATACAGGAGTTTGTGTACCAAGAGCTTCTTCAAATAACTTTCTCATTATATTGTATTCAGGGGGGTTGATACTGTTATTTTGATATAAACTCCATTGCAAAGATGTTTATTAAGACAGAATTTATGAGGAATGTGTGTAACGTTTTGGGGCTTTTACTCTCTCTTAGGAGTAAAGTCCCTAGAGCCACCCTGGAGTATTTCACCCCTTCATTTTTCCAGGTTCTCCTGATTGCTAATTGACGCCTGCAGTGTTTTGTTTCCCCTTTATAGTAATCAATTGTTTGTTATTTCATTTGTCAGTTCTTCACCAGTGTTACTGTGAGTAGCTGTCCACGGGGAGAAGTATCGCTCCAGGCCGGGAGGATATCTCGCCCGTCATTTACATTATTGTTTAATATTATTTTCATTCCTTTCGTTGTTTTTTTGTTATTCATTATCGCTATTGTGGTTCTATAAAATAAAAGAACACATTGTTTGAGAAGAGCAACTGTTGACAGAATTCGGCTATAGGGCGACAATAATGTGGTCAAGAGGCATGGTTTCTATCTTGAGCCTTAACTGGCGTGATTTATTCAGTCACATGGGAGAGCAGCAGTTCTACAGGTCTCCTCTCACTGAGAGGCTGGGGGAAAGAGAAAGAATGGGAGGAGACATCTATATTTATACTCGCCACCTGGTGGTGTTCCTGAGTGGCTCCGCCTAGAGCACCCTCTAGTGGAAACAGTTATATATGCAGTTAGACAGTTACTAGTGGAAACAGTTATATATGCAGTTAGACAGTTACTAACAATCCTACACAGAACCTCTGACTTCAACACTCCCACTTAGGGTTTGTATTAGCATACTGGATAACTTCTTTGAAAAACATTTAACAAAGGAAATAATATAATCCAAAACATCAACAGGGTATGACAGTCAATATTTACACATCAAACATGACCCTTGCAAATCCCTTCAATTTTTATTTGGAACAGGTTTCCTCATCTGCTACCCTGTCGTCTGTTGGACAGTAAACCAGTGTCATCCTTTCTTCTCTGATGACAGATCTGATGGTATGATATTTTCTATATTGTCATGTTTACATCTATGTTGACACACTGGGTTCCTAGCAATCACAATGGTTTCCTGGTTGCCCTCATAAACAACAGCCTTCATATATACACAGTGTTGTGGGCGGCTACGTGGTGCAGTGGGCAAGGAATACTGGAGACGCTGGGTTCGCCTGTTCGAGCCCAGTGCTCCACATTGCTTTCAGTTTAGCTGGTCATCCGTACTAATACACATTGGCAGTATTAGGGGGTGGGAAACTGATGGGTGGGGATCGGGCGTTGTGGACAGCGACTCCTACAGGTCGGTTGGTGCACCTGTGCAGTAGAATCAGGAAGCGATGGGGGCGGCGCCCCTCCAAAGCGCAGACCCCTGACGCTGAAAGATCGCGCCGCGCAGGTGAAAAGATGCGACTGCTGTTACCTCGAGTATCGGAGGGGACTCGTGCTATGTATGACTTAGTCCACATTGCAGCCGGCTTGTGGGAGGCAAGAAACAGCATTCGAGACAGGGGAGGGTTGAATTGGATGATACAAAATTGGGATGGGAGAAAAATAGAAAATGGGAGAAAAAGTGGATAAAAAAAGAATATATATATACACAGTGTCCATCATTTTTAAATGACGTTGACAAAACGCCCCTAATCTTCAAGAACCACCTTATTTGGTAGAGGATACATTCCAATTACCTATTATTAAGCAATATACTCGTAATCTTATCTCCACCACTTCTAGCGGTTGTTCTGGATAAATACACTCCTGTATGGTCATAGCTAGAACCATATATTCGGCTTCACAAGTTGACAGTGCCCTGTCTGCATCACTGTGGTCTTTAAGCCCTAGACCCTCGCTGCTCTTTTTTTTTTTTCTTTTTTTTTTTATTGATATTTTTTCCCCTCCTTTTTCTTCCGATTTTCTCCCATCCCAATGTTAGTCGTTATGCCAATTCAGTGGCGGCCGGTGGGTGCTTCGCCACTAGGGGCGCTATACCAAACATTTTGCATGTACATGTACAGTACCACGCAACAGACTCATGGCAAGACGTGAGCGATTCGACTCACGCTCACGGCAATGAATCGGCTATGAACGAGTCGCTCAGCTGTTACTACAACAACACACAACCAGTCAAATAAAGTATAGTCTAGACTCTAATTCACAACTTGAAACACAATATATAAATAGAAAAGTTAGAAACAAAACTCGCCCCGTCTCCAAACACAGGCAGATCTCTCCCTCTCTCCTTCTCTCTCTCACACACAGCGCGACGTGGAATCGATTCGTTACACAATCAGACCTATTATATACCAAGAATAACTTCAGTATGAGTACAGGGCTGTACACATATTTTGCATATTGTTAAACGAGCCAAGGCTAGCTATTAAACTATCGATATGAATCGAAAATCTGGGACCCTGATGTAAACAAGACAAACGTCTTTCTCTGGTCTGCATCCCCTTAACAATTGTGTGTATTGAGCCGTACTGTATTGTACCCATTCTGCAATCTGTTAATAAAGTTCTCATTCATTCATTCATTCAAACATAGACGATATTGAACAAGCCATAATCCACGTATTTTCAATCCGAGAGAGCTGCAGTAGTTAAATCAATGAGCCATCGACACAGTGAGAGAGAGAGAGAGAGAGAGAGAGAGAGAGAGAGAGAGAGAGAGAGAGAGAGAGAGAGAGAGAGAGAGAGAGAGAGAGAGAGAGAGAGAGAGAGAGAGAGAGAGAGCGAGAGCGAGAGAGAGAGAGACTCACTGTTTAGTTGACACGTCCAGGGCTTGCCTTGATAAAGTGTATAATCCACCGTTGATGTACAGTATTCCAGACCACTGTCCACTGTGTCCAGACTGCATCCGCCATATAGCTTGTTAGCCAAGTGTTAGCTTGTTAGCAGTTGGTCACACAACACAAGTACTTCATTCCTTTGTCCATTTCCGAATTCAAACTACCTGGCGTTCTATCGCCATGCTCTAAGACAAACTCTAACCTTAACCAACTTTGAAAGAGTGCCTAAGCTTAAAGTGGAAATGAAGCAGTGCGATAAATACATATTCATAGCATCACATTAGTATTTAGATAAGCCACAGAAGAAGTCACGTTATAAAAATAAGCAGTTTCTAAGAAAAAACGATTTGTTGTGTACATTTCTGAAGCATTTAGCATTATGGGCGCGGCCATTTTGTTGCTGACGTCATACCGGGGGTTGGGTGTATACACTCTGGTTAGCTGCCTATATTGAATGGGTCAGTCAGCAAATAAAATGTTGCCTACAAAACAACGGGACCGCGGTGGTTCTGTTTGTATTGCTCCTGGCTGTTCAAACTAATTTTACCATGTGAGAGAGAGGAAAGTTGGTTAATTTCCACAAACTACCAGTGAAAAAAACAGTGTTGTTGACATGTTGGCTCGGGCTGGCTGCACTCAGGCGGCGCGACCAGCCTGTTGGACAGGGAAGGAGGATCTGCAGAGAACACTTCATTGCCTCGGATTATGTTGTTGGGGTGGGATGTTTGTCCAGAAGACCACTAATCAGCTGAAGCCGGACGCGGTTCCCTCGGTCTTCGACAGACAGACCGGCGTTAGCTCTCGGGAGCGATCGCTAGCTAGTTGGCACCAGCCGGGGCCCGGCGTTAGCTCTCGCTAGCTAGCGTTAGCAACCGGAGCGTCGCGGAGCATTCAGCCTGCTGGCTACACAGCTTGTGTAGCCAGCAGGCTGAATGCTCCGCGACGCTGGTTGAAGTGGGTCTAGGTAGCCAGCAGGCTGAATGCTCCGCGACGCTGGTTGAAGTGGGTCTAGGTAGCCAGCAGGCTGAATGCTCCGCGACGCTGGTTGAAGTGGGTCTAGGTAGCCAGCAGGCTGAATGCTCCGCGACGCTCCGGTTGCTAACGCTAGCTAGCGAGAGCTAACGCCGGGCCCCCGGCTGGTGCCAACTAGCTAGCGATCGCTCCCGAGAGCTAACGCCGGTCTGTCTGTCGAAGACCGAGGGAACCGCGTCCGGCTTCAGCTGATTAGTGGTCTTCTGGACAAACATCCCACCCCAACAACATAATCCGAGGCAATGAAGTGTTCGCTGCAGATCCTCCTTCCCTGTCCAACAGGCTGGTCGCGCCGTCTGGGTGCAGGCAGCCCGAGCCAACATGTCAACAACACTGTTTTTTTCACTGGTAGTTTGTGGAAATTAACCAACTTTCCTCTCTCTCACATGATAAAATTAGTTTGAACAGCCAGGAGCAATACAAACAGAACCACCGCGGTCCCGTTGTTTTGTAGGCAACATTTTATTTGCTGACTGACCCATTCAATATAGGCAGCTAACCAGAGTGTATACACCCAACCCCCGGTATGACGTCAGCCATGACGTCAGCAACAAAATGGCGGCGCCCATGTTGAAAACAGGGATATTATATTATATTTTTCAGACAAATAAGATAGATTTCACATTTGATTATAGAACCCTGTCTTACACAAGGTACACAACAAACAAACTAGGATCACATTGCTCACTGCTTCATCTCCACTTTAACAGTCTAAAGAACTTGCAGTCACGGCACGCTCAGCTGCATGCATCTCACAACAACACAAATCTCTACCACCAACGGAGGACCAACCTAGGAATAACCTAGAATTGGCACATTAGAAATTGGATTCGGCCAATCAGAGATCGTCTCAGTGAAATTCTGCTACGGAAAAAGATACTGGCGTCGGCCAATCAGAGAGCGTCTCCGCGAAATGCGGCTACAGAAATTCTTGACACGCTACTGGCTAGACCGCTTCAAATCGCGCCCGGATTCCAACATAATAGTCATATTTCAACGCACATCGCGTTATGCACTGATTGGCTGTGACGGATACAGCGATCAAACTGTGACGCACACTCAGAGCGCTATCGTGTCTA
Source organism: Notolepis coatsorum (assembly GCF_963971535.1). Lineage (NCBI taxonomy): Eukaryota > Metazoa > Chordata > Actinopteri > Aulopiformes > Paralepididae > Notolepis > Notolepis coatsorum. Next base: position 75,212,687 of record NC_140179.1, on the reverse strand, counting down.
GCCCGGGCCGAGAAATAGGAAAAAATTTAAAAAATTTAAAAAACGTGATGTCACTTCCTGCTCAGGAATTATTATTATTAAATATTATTCATTTTAAACATGTTTATATTATTTATAGGGCTATAAAACAAAAAACAAAAAGATACTTTTTCTTGTTCTACTCTCATATAACCAGGCAGGGCCTGAAGGGGGGGGCGGCGCCCTTGCGCCCCTAGTGGCAGAGCCGCCACTGTGCCAATTCCCAATCCCCTTCCTGGTCACTGCGAACTTACCCCCCACAGTCGGTCTGGGAGGGTGGAGGCTATCACGTGCTTCCTCCGACACACGTCTAGCCAAGTTCAAGTTTCAAGTTTCTTTAATAGTTGTCATACAGAAGTACAGAATACTTTTATACAAAATGCTTCTTACTGTTACGCTCCAGAGACTGTGCAAGACAAGATAAGTATGAAATAAAATAACATAGTAAAATTAGAAGTAAAAAAAAATGAGGTCACAGTGTTCAGTTTAGACATATGTACAATGTTCGATGCAGAGTAGACGTAACTGAGTTACCATACAATATACAATACTGTGCAGTGTACTAATATACAATACTATATAGTGCAAGGCAGAAATGGGACGAGGTGCAATTTAGGTACAATTCACAGTAGGTGTACGAGTTGTAGTGCAAATCCTTTATCAATAAATATAAAGTGTAAAGTGTGTTTGTGTGATCTAAAGTGTGGAGAGTGGGTGCTGCAGTGTGTTGTTTATTTGAGTGAGTGTGTGCGTGTGGGTGTGTGTGCTGTGTGCATTTGATGGTTGTTGCATAGTGTTTATTGTTCGTTTAGCAGCCTGATGGCCTGGGGATAGAAGCTTCTTCTGAGTCTTTCTGTGCTCGCCTTAAGACTCCGGTATCGCTTGCCTGACCGCAGCAGTTCAAAGAGGCAGTTGTTCGGGTGGCTCGAGTCCTTAATAATTCTCTTAGCCTTCCCCTTGCACCGCTTGTTGTAAATGTTCTGGAGGGTGGGAAGCCCCCCTCCAATTGTGCGTTCGGCTGAATGTGTCACTCTTTGTAGTCTGCTACGGTCTTGTGCAGTGCTATTCCCAAACCAGGAGGTGATGTTGCCGGTCAGGATGCTCTCTATTGTACATGAGTAGAAGTTCCTAAGGATCTTCTGACTGACTTGGAACTTCCTCAGGCGCCTGAGGAAGTAGAGGCGTTGTCGTGCCTTCTTCACAACACTGTCAATGTGTGTGGTCCATGTCAAGTCCTCGGATATGTGGGCTCCGAGGTACTTGAAACTGTTCACTCTCTCAACCGGTGCCCCGTCGATGCTGAGGGGGCTGTAGTCCTTGACCCCCGACCTCCTGAAGTCCACAATCATCTCTTTTGTTTTGCTGACGTTCAGGGAGAGGCAGTTCTCCTGACACCAATCAACCGCTTCTTTTCACCTGGCAGCGCGGACTCTCACTGAGAGGGTGTAACGACGTGTGGAAGGATCACACTACCCCCCTTAGATCCTATCCGCGCTGAGCAGGCGCCCCGACCGAACTGTAGGAGTCGCTGTTTACAACGACCCGGACTAGTGCACTGCAACCTTGCCCAAGCCCGACGGGGCCCTACCCGACCCGACGGGTTCGGGCTGGGTAGGGCTTTGTTTTTAAATAAATAATTCGGGCTCGGCCGGGCCGGGCAGTGCCCTCTTTAAAAAAAAAATTTTTTAATTTTTTTTTTGTGCTCGCTATACTCATAGGGTTATAGGTTAACCTTAAGTTTCTGTTTCATTTTCGCGTAACGTAGTGCTGTCATCAGAGCGTGAAAGCCTCGTGTCTGAGGAGTCAAGATGTATAGGTTAACAGATAAAATAAGGGAAAGTTGCATTTTTGGAAACATTTGGATGTCTCCCTCCGCAGCCTGCAGGGATAACTCGAGGGGAGCGCGCGGCTCAGGTGGATGATAACTCGAGGGGAGCGCGCGGCTCAGGTGGATGATAACTCGAGGGGAGCGCGCGGCTCAGGTGGATGATAACTCGAGGGGAGCGCGCGGCTCAGGTGGATGATAACTCGAGGGGAGCGCGCGGCTCAGGTGGATGATGAACAAATTAACCAGACCGAAGCGGCATAGGTTGAAGTTGGAATATAGCCAGTTGGCGAATGTTTTAATTTGTTCTTGGATGTTAACGTTGTTAACGTTGTTCAACGCCTTGCTGACATCAACACAGCGAAGTGGTGAGTTTGATTATTATTATTTGCTGGTGTCTGGGGTGACGTCGCTGCTGCCCTGTTCTGTTGCGCTTTCATTATATAAATGTTGCTCTGCTCTAAATCTGATTTATGTTTTCTGTTTGTTTGTACAGTGACTGAGTAGGCTATTGTGTCGTGTGTGTGTGTGTGTGTGTGTCAAAGAAGATTCCATATAGCCTTCAAATTACGAGTTTTACGAGGCTGACTCGCGCTGGGAAATAGAATTTGCGAAAAAAGGCTATACTGGTTGTTAGTTTTCAGCATGATAATGTGTTATTTAGTTAGACCTATTGGACATTTTCGTTTTTGTTTATTTATTAAGTTAATATATAAACAGTGTTTAGAATATTTAAAACAAAAAAATAAAAGAATTTTTGGCTATATGTTATAATATATATATTAATGTTTCTTTCGTTTTCACTATCTGTTATTTAGGTAGACCTATTGAACATTTTCGTTTTTGTTTATTTATTAAGTTCATATAAAACCGTGTTTCGAATATTTAAAAAAAATTAAAAAATAATTAATAATAAATAATAAAAAAAAAATCGGGTTTTCACGTGGGCTAGGGCCTAAAATATTATTTACAGTCGGGCTTATTTTCGGGCAGGGCCTGAAGTTCACGGGCTCGGGCTGGGTACGGGCTTCATTTCAAGGCCCTTGCAGACCACTAACCCGGACCCACCCCGCCAGCTTTCCCACCCTCTAATACAGCCAATTGTATTAGCGTGAACGGCCAGCCAAGCTGGTGACAACGCCGGAGCTGTGAGCTGGATTCGAACATGCGAATCCAGCGTCTCTGGTGTTGGTGACAAACGCAATCTCCGCTACGCCACCTGACTGCCCCTCGCTGCTCTTTCTGAAACACAGTTGTTTATCTGCTGTACCTTTAGGATAACAAAAGACATGTTTGGCTGTAATCCAAATGCTCCTCTGTGGGGTCAGCAAAATGCTGTGACAGTCTACTCACTACAAACCATCGGTCAGGGCGGGTACACACTGTTAAATAAATGAGGCTACCCACAGCTTCTCTGTACATTTTCACATATGTCAGTTTCTGAGCATCCTCCTGATAGTCTAGTTTTTGATCACATGGTGTTTCCCTTGATCTACATTCTTACATGTCTAAACGTTCCAGGGTCTTTCCCACATAGTTACATCATTGAGAACATGGTAAGTCATCCACATCTGTAGTTAAACATGGGATTCAACATAGGATCCATTTCAGTATTTAGACATGGACACCTCTGTACTTTAACATGGAATTAAACATAGGATCCATTTCAGTATTTAGACATGGACTCTTAATCAGGTATTTAAACCTGGATTCTACTCCTCCCGTATTTAAACCTAGAGTATCATCCTCCTGCATCTAGGCAGTGTAGCCACCCTCCTTCAGTATTTAAACATGGGGTACCCTCCTTCAGCATTTAAGCAATTTTCTACTAACCATACTTTGTATTTGTCGTGGCCTTCAATACCCTCCTGGATTGAATGCACCCATTTCCCTCCCACTGTCTGTCTGCCCTCTGGTAACTTGGTTGAATACACCCATTTCCCTCCCACTGTCTGTCTGCCCTCTTCAGGGGACAATGTGACCTCTTTAAAGGTCAGGGTTACCCCACTGACTATCCTGTAGTAGTAATCAACGGGGGTAGGTGTACTGTCCTCCTCGTCACTCCCTTTTCGGGCATAGTCTGTCAGATACTTTGGGGGTTTGTGTTCCCTTGAGGGATACCTCCCACTGCTTGGGGCACTTGACGTCACCCTCGGGTGCTCCTCGTCATCGCCCTCTGGGGGTTGCTGACTGTCTGCCTGCAAGACCGTACTATGTACACTGGGCTGGTGTGTCTCTGTTTCTACACCCCTTACTCTGGAGTCCAGCTCTGGCTCCTCTGTCTGTGTATCACTCTCACATGTTGCCTTTGTGACAAACTTGACTAGCATGTGTTTCTGCACTCTCCCGTTACCGGGATGATAAACTAGGAAAGCGGGGCTTCCCTTGTCGTGTCCTACGAAAAACCCTTTTACACCTCTGGACTCGGGCTTTCCTCTGTCCTGCGGGTACGCATAACACACTGATCCAAATCGGTGCATTCTGGCTAGATTACACTTCTTTCCTGTCAGCGCTGTATACGGGGTGGTGCCCGAGTGCTTATTAAAGCACCTGTTTCTGGTGTAAGCGGCTTCTTGCACCGCATAATGCCATAGGCTCGTAGGTAAGTTACTATCTACTAGCTTACACCTAGCCATTTAGAAAAGGGTGCGCCATTCCCTCTCTGCCACCCCGTTCTGGTGTGGGGGATATGGACGTGACGTCTCGTGTCTTATCTTGTACCTTCTCAACAGTGATTGGAACTCTCTGTTTGTGAACTCGGTTTCGTTGTCGGACCTCAAGCATCCTACGTTACCATAAGGGGCTACGTCTGCCAGGAATTTCTCCGTGGCCTGGAGTGTGTCACTCTTTGCTTTGAGAAAGTAAACAAACACTGCCCCTGTGCACACATCTGTAAAAGACTGTACATATCTAAAGCCTCCTATGGACTTGTTGCTTACTGGGCCGGCTAGGTCCGTGTCAACTAATGCAAGTGGTACCCTTACTTTTTCTGTGGGATTTCTGTATCTCGGTTGAGTAAACTTCCCCGTTTTGGACACTACACAATTTTTGTCAGGTCTACGCTTTTCACCTTCAATGTGCATGCCTTCTGTCACTACTTGCAGTTTCAGTAAATCCTCGTAATTACAATGACCCATAATCTCGTGCCATGTCTGAATATCGTGACTGGCCGTCACGTTACACATATCATTATTATTATTACACTTGTCGTTGTCATTACACTCAGTTTGCAGATAATATATTCTTTCTCTCCGCATCGCCAACACGCCAGTTCCGTCGTGGTCCTGGTCCTCTCCCTTGGCGTCGCTCGGGCCTTTAGCACCCTCTCTCCCGCCTCCGCCGCGGCTGGGTGGGTATCTTCTGAGGCCTCGAAGTTCCTTAACTTAGCCTTGAACTGTCCAGCGGCATGTCCGTTGAACCGTGTGTTACCAGGAGTGTGAACGGTTTGTACAGCTCCGGTAGTCCTCTCATCATCATCGCCATCATTAGCCCATTGCTTGGTGCTTCTCCGGCACTCCTCAATGGCGTTGTGATCTGCTCCGCTCTGTTGACGTATTCGGTCACAGTCTCGGTTTGCCCCTTCCTCAGGGCCATGTAGAGGGCCACGACTCGGGGTCTTCCTCGCCCGATGTAATGCTCTCTCAACACCTCCAGGCTTTCTCGGCCTTGGTCTTTAGTGTCGCGGAATATCAGCCCCAAGCTGGTGTCGTCGAGCAGCGGCGCTAACTCACAGTACGCGTCTGCGTTACGCTGGTCGTCCAGGGCTTGCTCTTCTGCCGTCAGTTCTCCCGTGGGGGCTGCCAGGATCATCTCCTTCAGTCCTGCACCGTGCATGCAGCATAGCATGCGCTCTTCCCAGAGCTCGTAGTCCTCTGCTTTTCCATTGAATGAGGGCCATTTGCCCCTTCCCTTGTTTTCCATCCTCTTCGTTGGTGGTAGGCATAGCTTTAGCTCTTGTTGGCCTAGCGTCTAGCCACACGGTGCTCCCGGCGCTAACCTAGCCTATACTTTAGCTAAGCTTACTACCCTTATTATTTCGCCCCGGCGTTATCTGGGCCCATAACCTGTTGACAGAATTCGGCTATAGGGCGACAATAATGTGGTCAAGAGGCATGGTTTCTATCTTGAGCCTTAACTGGCATGATTTATTCATTCACATGGCAGAGCAGCAGTTCTACCGGTCTCCTCTCACTGAGAGGCTGGGGGAAAGAGAAAGAATGGGAGGAGACATCCCTATTTATACTCGCCACCTGGTGGTGTTCCTGAGTGGCTCCGCCTAGAGCGCCCTCTAGTGGAAACAGTTATATATGCAGTTAGACAGTTACTAGTGGAAACTGTTATATATGCAGTTAGACAGTTACTAACAATCCTACACTAGGGTGACCAGACGTCACGCATTGAGCGTGATTGTACAGAATTCCTGTCTCCTTTCACGCGTCACGCATATTGAGACCATGTCCCGCATGATTGGTTGTCATCCGCGCTAACGCCCCCCCCCCCCCCCCCCCCCCCCCCCCCCCCAGCCAAAGTGAAAGAACCTCTATGTGTCGCGTAATGTTACTAGTATCTGACCGCGAGTGACACAGCATCCTGGTCATCCAGGCGACATGACAACAAGTCCCAACGGCGCATTTCTGGAGACTAATGTTATGTTTTGACAACAGATGTTTTGACAAATTGCTTGTATTGCCACCCATACTTGCAAATGTTTTATTGCACTTGTGGCCATGATAATAATAATAATGAGCGCAGAGCTCGGTCTGTGTCCTCAGCGCTTCAAGGCTTCAAGCGCTGAGGACACAGATCGAGCTCTGCGCTCATTATTATTATTATTATCATGGCGGAGAGAACAATGAGCGCAGAGCTCGGTCTGTGTCCTCAGCGCTTCAAGCGCTTCAAGCGCTGAGGACACAGACCGAGCTCTGCGCTCATTATTATTATTATCATGGCGGAGAGAACAATGAGCGCAGAGCTCGGTCTGTGTCCTCAGCGCTTGAAGCCTTGAAGCGCTGAGGACACAGACCGAGCTCTGCGCTCATTATTATTATTATTATTATCATGGCGGAAATATATTTGAAAGATGACAGCCCACCCCACGCCTCCTCCCTCTCCCTCCACCACCAGCCTCCCAGCCAAGCCAAGTCCCTTCACCCTAGCAGCTAGGAGGGGGGCGTACTAGCGTAGGTCAGTGGCCAATCAGAGTGCAAAACGGGAACCCGGAAACACGAACGCGTTGGTAAAAGCATAGACGCGACAGGGACAGTCCACCAAAAAAAGGGGAGGGGGCTGCACTGGGGGGGGGGGGGGGTGTCCCACATTGTCCCTCACAAACATACACTTTGTCCCACATTTGGTTTATTGGGATCTGGTCACCCTATCCTACACAGAACCTCTGATCTCAACAGCAACTACCGTCTCCGTTCCCTCCTTCTATCCTGCTTTTGGGTTCAACATTCCTACCTGAATCGTAACAAATGTGTAAAGCGTTCAATTGTGAATGTCAGTACTCTGATAAAAATCATGTGGTGTCTGTCTGACAGTTCATTTTATCTTGGAATAATGATGGAAGTGGCGGAAGTGGAGAAAGCATTAAAAAGGATGAAGAACGGAAGAGCGCCAGGTCCAACCGGAGTAACAAGCGGCATGATGAAGGCAGCGGGTATTTCTGTGGATGGTTTTGTGAATAAATCTCCATTATGCTTCAATTACTGTGTGTTTATTGTATAGCAATAAGGTTGGATGAATTCGGCCATTGTATAAAAGACCTTACATCACTTGAAGTTGTGTGTTATACGAATTAGATCATGCCTAGGGGGGTCTAACGACCCTCGGCTGCGCCCCGGGCCTTACAACCACCCCTAGGCATGATCTAATTCGTATAACACACTCCTGCGCATGATGTAATACCTAATTATAAAGGGAAAGGAGATGCACTTGAGTGCGGAAAGTACAGCGGAGTGAGACTGCTGGAACATGGAATGAAAGTTTTTGAGAGGGTGTTGGAGGAAAGGCTGAGGAGATTGATAAGGGTGGACAGGAGACAGTGTGGATTCTGCCCAGGAATATCAACGACCGATGCAATTTTTGTATTGAGGCAGATCCAGGAAAAGTATAGAGAGAAGAAAAATAAATTATATCACGTTTTTGTAGACCTGGAAAAGGCATTTGACAAAATACCAAGGAGTGCTATAGAATGTCCGCTTAGGAGGCAGAAGATAATAACTTTATTTGTATAGCACCTTTCATACAGGGGATTGCAGTTCAAAGTGCTTTACATCAGTAAGAAATAAAACATAAAATCAGTGTAAAACAAGCAGCAAGAGCAAAACATAAAGTGGGATAAAATAATGCAGATATATTAATCAAATCATATCAGAACCTCACGTTCCAATAGGCTTCTGTAATCTGTTACAAAACATGATAAAGGTTATAGTATGCACCCAGCGGATAGTGGGGCGTAACGATAAAAGTAAAAATAATAGCAAGAGTAAAATGAGCAGACATATAAAATCACAGTTTTTCACATTAGGATCTAACATCCCAACAGGCCACCTTGTTTATGGTTTGATCCAGTTTTAGTATAATGTAAAAGACATGAATGATGAAATGAGCACATAAAGTGCAGACATACTATAAAATCCTCGGATATATAGAATAAAAGATAATAAAAACATAAAAACATGGGGAATAAAACATAGATAAATAGTGCAATGTCAATCACAGAGAAATAGTACAGTATAATAGTGCAAAGTCAGTCAAATGCTTTGGTAAAGAGATACATTTTTAAGCTGCCATTTAAAAATGTCTAATGTATTGGCTTCCCTAATATTGTTGGGTAACGTGTTCCACAGTTCTGGGGCGTAGTTTACAAAGGCTGCATCACCGATCTTCTTTTGACTCTTTCTGGTGACCTCTAATAGACATGCATGCATCTGATGATCGCAGTGTTCTGGCGGGTGAGTCGTTTATTAGAGTCAGCAATGTAGCTGGGTCCTTGTCCATTTAGAGCTTTGTATGTGAGGAGAAGCACCTTAAAATCAATTCTAAAAGTTACAGGAAGTCAGTGTAGAGTAGCTAAGACAGGACTAAGATACCAGAGAGACTTGTGAGAGCTGTAATGTCCCTGTATGTGGGAGCCACTACGAGAGTCAAGACAGCAGCTGGAACATCGGAGGACTTTGGCATTGTGTGCACCAGGGATCAGCTCTTAGCCCACTGCTCTTCATTACTATAATGGAGGAAGCAACAAGAGATTCACGAGGAGAAGGACCGTGAACTGTAAAAAATAACTATTATTATTACTCCTATTATTTTACAGATTACTTTTGTTTTTCTACTTTAAGTGTAAATGCCATAAGAATACAGTAAATTGCCTTTTATCAAAATATTAACCATTAAATAAAGGTTGTAATCTGTAAATGTATTTGATTTTACTGTAATTTGACAGTAAGTATTTGGCAACCGTTGCTGCCAGACATTTACTGTTTTGTTTGACAGTTTTCTTTTCTACAGCGTGGGAGCTGCTTCATGCTGATGACCTGGTGCTGACGGCAGATTCGGAGGAGGACGTGAGGAGAATGTTTGTTGAGTGGAGGGATGGAATGAAGAAGAGGAGAATGAAGATAACTATCGACGAGACGAAGGTGATGATAACAGGGAGTGAAGGAGAGAGAATTCAGTCAGGAAGATACCCATGTGGAGTCTGTGGAGGAGGAGGAGGAGGAGTAAACTCTGTGCGGTGTAGAGAATGTGACAAATGGTGTCACCAAAGATGTTCAGGTTTGGAAAATCTGAGGGGAGTGAGGGATTTTAGATGCCCCACGTGTGAGAGGGAAGAGGAGGAGGTGGTCGGAGATGGTGGTCTAGTGGTGGGAGTGGAGGTGCTGGAGGAGGTGAAGCAGTTTCGCTATCCGGGAGATGTGATGGACTGTGAGGCGGGAGTGGAAAGGACGGTGAAGGCGAGAGTGGCGGCGGCGTGGAGGAAGTGGCGGGGAATTAGTAGGCTACTGGTGAACAGTGTTGGGCAAGTTACTTAAAAAAAGTAACTAGTTACAGTTACTTCTTCCAAAAAGTTACTAAATTACTTACTCAGTTACAAATGATAAAAGTAACTAGTTACTTCAGAAAGTAACTATTGCGTTACTTTCAAGTAATTTTTTAACAAACAACGTACACAAATCTAAACTATTTTAATGTTGCTGTGGGACAAAGTGAGACTAGCCTCCAATCAAATGCCATGTATGTAGATATTATAATTACTATGTTTATATAGTGGATCATACAAATACAAACACAATAGATGTTTTGGAACTTTTGATATGTATTGCCCCTCAACAGGCCACAACTGGGCAACATTAAATTATGCTTGTTAAGCACTATACCAAAAATAAATAACAAATATATACTGATTGATTGATTGATTGATTGATTGAAAATTGTACTTAACAGATTGCAGAATGGGTACAGTACAGTACAGCTCAATACACACAATTGTTAAGGGGATGCAGACCAGAGAAAGACTTTTGTCTTGTTTACATCAGGGTCCCCCATTTTCAATTCATAATAACATACACAACATACAGATATAAGAATCTAATCTAATAAACTAATCTAATCACAATTAAGACATACAGATATACACTCTTTGTAGTGCAAATAAAACAAATAAACAGATGTGTCGTGTGTGTCTCACTCTCTTTCTGTATCTCTCTAGTTCTCTCTCTCTCTGAGCACCTGAAGACTGTGCTATTAAACCAGGAAGTGCAGCACTATGTTGATAAGGCTGTCAGCAGTAGAGTCTTTACTGTAGTGCCCTGCGCTGCAACACAACAAACACAAGAGTGAACAAAAAACGCTCATGGACCCGTCTCTCGTTGACTGACTCGCTTGTGTTGTTCGTTGGATTCGTTTTGGATTATTTGGGCTTGCCAAACAAACTAACAAAACGTACACGGACCCACGGACCGTGGTCTCTCGTTGACTGACTCGCTTGTGTTTTCGTTGTGTGTCCGACTATGTATGCTTTCGAACACCCGCCCAACTCTACCTCTGATTGGCTTACCATGAAATTTTACTCAACTTCAGCCAATCATCAGCATGTATGCGCTTGTCTCGCGCACTGCCCACTAACCAAGGAAGAAAAGTATTGCCTCTCGGCGCAGAGATCTAGTTGGTCTGATGAAAAAAACTGCTTCAATCATAGTAACGCGCCGCATTTTTTGGCAGTTACGGTACGTTATTAAGATTGGAAGAGTAATCCGTTAGATCAGGGGTTCCCAAACTTTTCAGGCCGTGACCCCCAAATAACGGTGTCAGAGAGCCGAGACCCCCACTATTATAGGAGGTAAAAAATAATAATAATAATATTAATAATAATATATATATATATTTTTTTATAAATGGAAATGTATGGTTGAAACATGCAAACATTCAAACGCACACACACTAATAAGCATTGGAGGCTTTTAACCAGGGCCGGACTGGGGAAATCATTCAGGCCAGGAAATATAGTGCAAAATATAGCCCCAGTCAGGCCACTTTTTAAGCAGGGGGTCTGGGGGTCCCCCACCAGGAAATCTTTTGTTACAAAGACTTCATTTCCTGCATTCTGGTGCAGGAATAATTTTATTTGTACCCTTTAAATGCCAGTGTTTGTGATGGCATCACAAATTATTGTTTAAAAACAGGCTATCATATGTATGATTAGCAACAACACAGATTTTTATGGATTTTCATTTTTTTTGTAATTGATAAAAAATACAATCTTATTCAACTTCAGCCCTGATCATAACACCACATATTCATTTTATAATTCTAACCCTTTAAATGCCAGTGGGTGTGATGGCATATATTTGCAATATATCAAATGCAAAGTAGTTTTTCTGGGGGGGATTATTACAGGCTAGCATGTGTCAATGATTAGCAGTTTTTTGTAAGGGTCCCGCCTCCACCAATCACATGCGGCTCCCTTGTGTGTGTGTGAGAGAGAGCAAGAGAGAGAGAGAGATAGTTCTCCTACTTGTGTGAGTTGCAGTGATCTCCTGGTTGTTCCCCACCTATGCTTTTACCAACGCGTTCGCGTTTCCGGGTTCCCGTTTTGCGCTCTGATTGGCCACTGACCTACGCTAGTACGCCCCCCTCATAGACGCGTCCAGTTCTGTGCTTTTGTTTTGAGCTGACGCTAGTTTTCAACGGAGAGACACACACACATCACGGCGCGAGTGCAGCTTCACAGGCAGCCGGTGATGAGGAGGAGGAAGAGCTGTGGATTTAATCGGCAGGAGAGAGAGAGAGCTCAAAGCCGTATAATAGCCCCGTGGTGCGGTCAGAGGCTGCTCAAACTACCTGTGTTGTAATAAATTAATTGATTGATGTTTAACTTGTCCGTGTGTGTGTCCAGTCCTTTCGACTAGCAAAGCATAGATGCGAACGGGTATGCTATGGAACAATATGTGCTTGGGTTTTCAGAAAAAGGCCAAACATCCTCTCTTACCTTGACGATTAAAAAGCCTCCATAATTTAGTATAGTATTCCCATGGCTGGTGTTGAGCTGCAGCCAGCTAGCATTGATGCTATCCAATGCTAACAGCATTAGCTAAATAGCTTACCAACTGAGGTAAACGTTAAATACAGACAACGTTTGCTACAATTACAGTGGTGTCCTGAGGTAACGTTAAATACAGACAACGTTTGCTAGTCGAAAGGACTGGACACACACGGACAAGTTAAACATCAATCAATAAATTTATTACAACACAGGTAGTTTGAGCAGCCTCTGACCGCACTACGGGGCTATTATATTATATACGGCTTTGAGCTCTCTCTCTCTCCTGCCGATTAAATCCACAGCTCTTCCTCCTCCTCATCACTGTGAGACTGCACTCAAGCCGTGATGTGTGTGTGTCTCTCCGTTGAAAACTAGCGTCAGCTCAAAACAAAAGCACAGAACCGGACGCGTCTATGAAGGGGGCGTACTAGCGTAGGTCAGTGGCCAATCAGAGCGCAAAACGGGAACCCGGAAACACGAACGCGTTGGTAAAAGCACAGACGCGGCCTGGCCTGCTTCTAAGTTCAGTGGCCTGACTGCATACATTTTTAATTTTTTTCAAGTCATCTGGCGACCCCCCCCCCCCCCCCCCGCGCGGCGGCTCGCGACCCCCCAACTTTGGGAACCCCTGCGTTAGATTACTCGTTACTGAAAAAAGTAACGCCGTTATTTATAACGCCGTTATTCCCATCACTGCTGGTGAAACAAAACATAGAGGTAAAGATCAGAGGAGGGATATATGAAGCATGTGTGAGATCAGTTGTCCTGTATGGTTCAGAAACATGGGCAATGACAAAAAGGGTGATGGTGGTGTTAAGGAGCTGTGATCGGAAGATGTTGAGGTATGTGGCGGGAGTCAGATGGCAGGACGGGAGGACCAGTGCCGAGGTGGATGAGATCTGTGGTGTCAGGGAAATTGATGTCAAGGTGAGATATGGACGTCTCAGGTGGTTTGGACATGTGAGAAGATCGGAGGGGGGGGGGGGGATGTTGAGAGGCGTGGAGGAGATGATTGTGGATGGGCGGAGGCCGAGAGGGAGACGAAGCAGACGTGGAGCGGATGTGTGGGAAATGATATGAGGGATCTGGAGATCAAGTTCAAGTTCAAGTTCTTTAATAGTTGTCATACAGAAGTACAGAATACTTTCATACAAAATGCTTCTTACTGTTACGCTCCAGAGACTGTGCTAGACAAGATAGTATCAAATAACATAATAACATAATATAGCATGAATTTAGAAGAAGAAAATGAGGTCACAGTGTTCGGTATAGACATATGTACAATGTTCTGAGTTACCATATAATATACAATACACAATACTATGCAGTGTACTAATGTACAGTACTATCTAGTGCAAAGCAGAAATGGGATGAGGTACAATTTTAGGTACAATTTACAGTAAGGTGTACGAGTTGTAGTGCAATCCTTCATCCATAAATATAAAGTGTGGGGAGTGGGTGCTACAGTGTGTTTGTTTAAAGTGGGTGTGTGCTATAAGTGTGTGGAGTGGGTGCTACAGTGTGTTTGTTTAAAGTGAGTGTGTGCGTGTGGATGTGTGTGCTATGTGCGTTTGGTGGTTGTTGTTGTGTAGTGTTCGTTCATTGTTCGTTTAGCAGCCTGATGGCCTGGGGATAGAAGCTTCTTCTGAGTCTTTCTGTGCTCGCCTTGAGACTCCTGTATCGCTTGCCTGACCGCAGCAGTTCAAAGAGGCAGTTGTTCGGGTGACTGGAGTCTTTAATGATTCTCTTAGCCTTGCCCTTGCAACGCTTGTAGTAAATGTTCTGGAGGGTGGGGAGCCCCCCTCCAATTGTGCGTTCGGCTGAACGTGTCACTCTTTGTAGTCTGCTTTGGTCTTGTGCAGTGCTATTCCCAAACCAGGAGGTGATGTTGCCGGTCAAGATGCTCTCTATTGTACATGAGTAGAAGTTCTTAAGGATCTTCTGGCTGACTTGGAACTTCCTTAGGCGCCTGAGGAAGTAGAGGCGTTGTCGTGCCTTCTTCACAACACTGTTAATGTGTGTGGTCCATGTCAAGTCCTCGGATATGTAGGCTCCGAGGTACTTAAAGCTGTTGACTCTCTCAACCGGTGCCCCGTCGATGCTGAGGGGGCTGTAGTCCTTGACCCCCGACCTCCTGAAGTCCACAATCATCTCCTTTGTTTTGCTGACGTTCAGGGAGAGGCTGTTTTCCTGGCACCATCCCGCCAGGACCTTGACCTCTTCCAGGTAGGCCCTCTCGTCGTTGGCAGAGATCAGGCCCACCACCACTGTGTCGTCAGCAAATTTGATGATTGTATTGCTACTCCGCTGAGCCACACAGTCGTGTGTGTACAGGGAGTAGAGGAGGGGACTCAGAACACAGCCCTGGGGGGCCCCTATGTTGAGGGTGATGGATGAGGAGGTGCAGTTGCCTGCTCTCACCACCTGGGGTCTGCCAGTCAGGAAGTCCAAGACCCACTGGCAGAGGTCATAGCCCAAGCCCAGGTCCCTGAGCTTGGCTATGAGTATGGAGGGGACTATGGTATTGAATGCCGAGCTGTAGTCGATGAATAGCATTCTCACATAGTTCCCCTGCCTCTTGTCCAGGTGTGATGCTGCTGTGTGCAGCACA
Source organism: Notolepis coatsorum (assembly GCF_963971535.1). Taxonomy (NCBI): domain Eukaryota; kingdom Metazoa; phylum Chordata; class Actinopteri; order Aulopiformes; family Paralepididae; genus Notolepis; species Notolepis coatsorum. The sequence continues at coordinate 75,197,687 of NC_140179.1, read as the reverse complement.
TGGGATATGGCGTCCTCCGTGGACCTGTTGGGGCGGTATGCAAATTGCAGGGGGTCCATGTTGATGGGGAGGGAGGAGCAGATGTAGCCCTTTACTAGCTTCTCGAAGCACTTCATGGCTATGGAGGTGAGAGCTACAGGGCGGTAGTCGTTGAGGCAAGCAGGCTTGGATTTTTTGGGTACAGGGATAATAGTGGACTTCTTCAGGCAGGTGGGGATGACAGCCTGTTCTAAGGACAGGTTAAATATGTCAGTGAATACTGGGGCCAGTTGGTCGGCACAGACTTTTAGGACGCGGCCGGGGATGCCGTCTGGACCTGCTGCCTTCCTGATATTCACTTTTTTAAAGGTCCGCCTCACCTCATGCTCTGTTACCCTGAACACTGCGCCTCCATCAGCAGCCGACCCCCCCCCCCCCCCCCATTGCCGAGGCTTGTGAGCTGGTGTTGTTATTACCAGCATCAAACCTCGCATAGAAGGTATTGAGGTCATTTGCTAAGGAGATGTCACTGTTCAGTTTGAGGGAGGCGCCTTTGTAGTCTGTCATCGTTTTGAGCCCCTGCCACATAGCTCTAGATACATGAAGACATGGCACAAAACCGTGCCCAGTGGCGAAGATGATGATGATGATGATGATGATGATGATGATGATGATGATGATGATGATGAAGATAGACGTCTCATAACTTCCTTGTGGGTGGCGACAAATTTTCTGAGCCAATGGGCGCTTTGTGCAAACCAGAGCAAGTCGTTTCCCATCATGCATGAGGTTGTGCAGTCGGTGGAGAGCAACTGCGTCGCCTAGCCCTGAAAGCTGCGAGAGCCTCGCTCCCGTGAGATTTTCGGCGGCTCGCGCAGTCAGATTTCTAGAGCAAGTCGGACAACATTCTAACCGCCATGCAACGTGCTTGGCAAGGCTGTGATCAAAACTGTGCAGGCCTAGCTCATCTCAAACAAGCCTTGTTTCATGCGTTCAGGAATCCAGAGGAGGCTTTCCGTAAATCTGTTGGTAAGACATTTTTAGCAAGATATTTACCAAGGCACTTACGAACATGTTCCAGAATGAGGACCATTGCATCCAGATTGTGATTGTTGTACTGAAGATGAGCATTTTTTTTTATTGCACTGCACTATTGCACTATTTTATGCAAACGTCTTGTTGAGAGCCAGAGAACAGGGTGAAGAGCCAGGAAGGACTGCGGGAAGGATGAGAACAAGGGGTTAGAGAACAATACGAGAGAGCAGAATAACACGACTAACTGGGAAATACAAAGTTACGATCTGGCAGCCTCATGACATCTGGAGCGGGTTATATCACTGACGTAATTGGCCCACAGACGTCAATCAGCTGCTCCACTGGCAGTGGCACACCTGCATTCTACACCTGACATAACGAGAGAGAGAGAGAGAGAGAGAGAGAGAGAGAGAGAGAGAGAGAGAGAGAGAGAGAGAGAGAGAGAGAGAGAGAGTCACCAGATAGGAACCGTGACAATAGTCTTTTATAGATTTGAATGTCAGAAATATATCATAATCAATAATAAATGGATTACAATATTTTTTATAGATTTTAATGACAGAAATCTATATAAAAATATATTTTTCATAGATCTATAAATAATTATAATAATTTGTGCTAAGCTATGTAGGTCACTATGAGCAAGTCATGAGCTAGTCGTGTTAACAAATTACATTTACATACATTTAGTCATTTAGCTGACGCTTTTATCCAAAGCGACTTACAAGTTCCGTGAGCTAGTCATGTTAAACATAACAGATATCAGATCTTCATATTCTCCAACACCAATACCCATCTTTCCCTGCAGGTATCAGTATTGGTGCATCCCTAGCCTTGGGTGACTATTGATCATGCATAGAGTTTTACTTGATGTTGAGTCTATATCAGTGGAGGCTGCTGACCAAATTTTTAGGTGAAGCACAAATTATTATATTATATATTAAATTATATTTTTTAAACATCCCCAACGCTGCAACACCCCCATTTCTCCCAGGTGTCAGGCTCCTCATTCGCTTCCATTCATTTTGGGGACCATGTTTAAATATCATCCTTCTGAAGTATAAACAAACTATACTGCTGTGACGATTTCAATAAAACAGACCTTTCTGAGTCAATGGTATGCAGTGGTGTTGCGCAATATGTCGGGGCCCCCCCGCAGGGCAGACCACTCCCCTAAATCAAACCAAGCAGACCATGGCTCGGAGGCCCGATCAAACCAAGCAGACAATGGCTCGGCGGCCCGATCAAACCAAGCAGACCATGGCTCGGCGGCCCGATCAAACCAAGCAGACCATGTACAGTATACAGTGGCTAATATACTATCAATACTACTATTGAATATACATACACTATTCATTTCATTTACACTATACATTTCATCAAACCAGCATGTCATGTCTCCCTTAACTGTCGGTGAAAAGAGGGAGAACTACAATGACCAGAATTGCCTGGCAATGTTTACTTCCTCCTCCACAGAGGCACTAGTCACTAGATCTGATCAGTGCAACGTACGCTAGCCTAGCCACAAGCTAGCGGCAAACATTCATTCATTTAGGCAGCACTACTAACACAATGCACATAAATATTATCTGCAGGCTGCATTAGCAGCCAGCAGCCAACGTGATACATTACATTGTGTTTATAATGTGACATAGCCAAGTTAACAACGTTGCAATACCTTAATTAAGTCTCTAAACAATTCGGCTAGCTAACGTTAGCCATTAGCAAAGAATGCTAGCATAGCCACAAGCTAGCGGCAACGTTAATTCATTTACACTAACACAATGCACATAAATATTAACTGCAGGCTGCATTAGCAGCCAGCAGCCAACGTGATACATTACATTGTGTTTATAATGTGACATAGCCAAGTTAACAACGTTGCAATCCCTTAATCAAGTCTACTACAAGTATGTATTGTTCTCTAAACAGTTAGCTAACGTTAGCATCCAGGCTAATCAGGCTTTCGTTTTACAAACACTACAACTTACTTTTTTCTGATCCAGGTGCATAAGTCCACTTCTTCATGTTGCTCAGTTGCTGGTTTATACTTTGGTCCTAATGTTGGCGCAAAGTTTAATTTAGCCTACTGTGTGTTGTTACAGCTGTACTGTAAACTACTAGCTACAAGTTAGCTTGCCTTCACTGTCCAAGATGGCACGTTCACATCAACTACAACTACACTAGTCTTCAACTGAGATAAAAAAATATATATATATCATCCAGTGCACAACAATAAGTGAACAAGTGAATAAAGATCTTAAAATATGAATGATTATATTAGGCAAATTAATGTTCTTCTTCAGGAAAAATGCACACATGAGATGATGGAACACAACTTTGACTAGAACACTGACGCCAGCCCAGCTGCAGATCTGCATGTATTTTACCAGGCAGACTCTGATTGGATTTGCAAGGCTGCCAATCATTCAACCTCCGTGTATTGGATGTCAAGGGCTGTCAATCATTAAATCCTCCATTCAATGGCAAGAGTTTAACTGCACAGTCCGTGCTTAGATGAAGTTAATAGCCTATTTTGATTGGCTGTTATTTATTATTTATTTAACAATGGGTCAACCTGTGAAGTATTCTGCATGAATAATTACTGCAGGCAATACTGCAGTGCAGGCCTGCTCAGAGCTGTCAATTTTGGCCATTTTTGAAGAAAAAAAAATTCACTGGCATTTTTTTACAGAGGAAAACATTTATAATAAAATAATAATAATAATAATAAAAAATATATATATATAGGTATATGTAAATTAATAATAATTATGAATTATGAGTGAATTTGTATTTCACGTGTTGTCATAGAGAAACCTCCACTGGTCTATATTGATCAGGTAAGGTAGAGTTTTACTTGATGTTGAGTCTATATTGATCAGGTAAGGTAGAATTCTACTTGATGTTGAGTCTATATTGATCAGGTAAGGTAGAATTCGACTTGATGTTGAGTCTATATTGATCAGGTAAGGTAGAATTCTACTTGATGTTGAGTCTATATTGATCAGGTAAGGTAGAATTCTACTTAATGTTGAGTCTATGCCTCGTAAACCGTTAACCATGGTGGAGGTAAGAAGATGACATTTACGTGTTTTTTTTTTTTGTTTGTTTGCACCCCCTCATTATGACTGTTATAATACAGACAAATCACTTGACTTTGAAACCCCAGAGGAAGGGGTATTGATTTGCCAATACAGTCGCGATCGGCTGTTCTTTCTTTTCTCCTCACAACGTGTATATTTACTGTCTGGCAGCGGTACTTCCTGCAACAACGTGTGACGTCATACGGACGATACCATGACTAAAGGAAGGGAGGGGGGTACAAGGAATGGCACGAATTTAACATGCATCTGTTTTGCACTGATATTTTTCTCTCAAACATTAGAAGGTCACAATGACTGAATGGTAAAAAGTATGTGGAGAGGAGAACTCTCAACAGTATAATAAAAAAAAAAAAAAGTCTGCCTAATAAGAAACACCCCTCACCATTCAGTAATATCAGGTGACCAACTCATATTTAACAACATGGGGGGAAGTGAAGAGGGGAAGGGGTGTAAAGAGAAATACAAATAAATAAAAGGAAATTATTACACTGAAGACAAGAGCTCCAGGAGCCAATATAAGAAAGATTTAATTCTTTTTCAGTTATTTTGTTTTTTCCATTATTGTTTCTCTATGGCCTACTAGGAGTAAGGGGGTAAATGTCGTGGTTCAGAAAACCATGGCTGGGGTGGGTTGATGTATTTCATGTATGTTTTTTTATTCTATGTATGTTTTTTATTCTATGTATGTGTATTCTATGTATGTTTTGTGTTCTATGTTTTTGTTTTTTGGTCATGTTTATTAATAAAAGCAATGGCAATATTTTCGAGGCAAATGTATACAGTCATAGATACTCCTCAAAGATTGTACCAACTACCATGTCAGATATAATTATAAATTCGTGGAACATTAAAGGCTTGGGAAATCCTATTAAAAGGAAAAAAATGTTATCCCTTCTAAAAGAAAACAAAGTAGATGTGGCTTTTTTACAAGAAACATATTTGTCAGACACTGAACATGCAAAGTTAAAAAGAGAATGGGTAGGTCAGGTCTATTTCTCATCATATAAAAGTCATAGCAGGGGAACGGCTATTTTGATTAACAAAACAATACCATTTACAGTAGAAAAAACAATTACAGACCCAAACGGACGGTTTGTCTTGGTGTCAGGCTGCATTTGGGGAACATCCATTACTTTTTTGAACATTTATGCCCCCAATGCCGATGAACCCACATTTATGTCTGACATGGTGTTGCTGTTCAATGAAAACTGTAAAGGTTTTGGAGTGATGGCGGGAGATTTTAATCTGACAATGACAGCATTGGATAAGTCTAGTCAAACTAACCATAGCTCCAAATCCTCAAAAGTTCTTCAAGGGTTATGTGCAGAAAGTGGCCTAATTGATGTCTGGCGTGAATTACATCCAGGCATTAAAGACTACAGCTTCTTCTCAAATGTACATAACTCATATAGTAGAATAGACTATGCCTTTATTTACTCAAAATATATATACATGATAAAGGAATGTGAAATTAGCCCAATCATTTTATCAGATCATGCCAGAATATGCATGACTATTCAGTTTAATAGGAACAACTCGTTCACCAAACAATGGAAATTTGATAATTCATTACTCCAAGATGAAGAATTTAAAGTAAAAACGCGAACATGGATTACAAACTACATAAAGGAAAATAATGACCCCCTCATTGACCCTAACATTATCTGGGAGGCTGCAAAAGCCACTTTAAGAGGACTAATAATTTCATATGGTTCATTTAAAAAGCGAGTAAAAAGAGCACAAGCACAAGAACTTGAGAGAGAAGTAATAAGATGTGAAGCACTTCATAAGACAGCGTCTACAGAGGACAATTGGAGACAATTAATTGTGGCCAGGGCCAAATTAAACCTTAATATTTCAAACGAAATTACAACAAAAATGAATTACGTTAGACAAAAGCATTACGAATTTGGCAATAAACCAAGTAAATTACTGGCCCATCAATTAAAGAAAGAACAAACTGAAAGAACTATTAAAGCAATTAATCTCAATGATAATATAACATATCAACCTAAAGAGATTAATCAAGCTTTCTTTGAATTCTACAATACACTTTACAAATCTCAAAGTTCTCATTCACAAGAACAACTGGACCAGTACTTACAAAATAAGAAATTGTCAAAATTGTCTGAATTAGACCAGCAATACCTTAACTCATCATTTACAAAAGAAGAGGTTCTGGCCACAATTAAGTTAATGCCCATAAATAAAAGCCCAGGACCAGATGGTTTTTCTGCTGAATTTTATAAAGAATTTTGGACTGAACTTCATCCCATTTTTATGGCAATGATGTATAATTTCTGTCACAATAGAATACTCCCTCAATCAATGAACCTAGCACATATCACAGTATTGCACAAAAGTGGCAAAGATCCTTTAAATTGTTCATCATATAGACCTATTAGTCTTTTAGATCACGATTACAAGATTATAACCAAATTATTAGCAAAAAGACTAGAAGATATTTTGCCTAAATTGATTAATCCAGACCAATCAGGTTTCATAAAAGGGAGATATTCTGCTGACAATATAAGGAGACTTTTAAATGTAATAAACCATTTGGACACCAGTCGGAGCCCTTCTCTGCTCCTATCACTGGACGCAGAGAAGGCCTTCGATAGGGTTGAATGGAACTTTCTTTTTTCTATACTTGACAAGCTTAATATGGGACCAAACTTTATCGCTTGGATTAAAGCAATCTATAAAAATCCTAAAGCAGCTGTCATAACCAATGGAGCTTCCTCTGATTTTTTTACACTAACGAGAGGGACAAGACAAGGATGCCCACTGTCGAGTTCACTCTTCGCGATGGTGATTGAATTGCTGGCGTCATGTGTACGAGACAATATTCACATTAAAGGACTGAAAATGAATAAGGAGGAACATAAAATATCCTTATACGCAGATGACATTATTTTATACATAAAAGACCCAGAACAGTCCTTATCACACTTATATAACGAAATAGAACAATTCGGAAAATACTCTGGATATAAGTTAAACTTTAATAAATCAAATGCTTGTCTCCTGAATATGACCCCAACCGAAACGATGTATAAAACATATCCTTTTAATTGGTCTCCAGAAGGGTTTAAATATTTGGGAATAAACATTACACCACAACTAGAGAACTTGTACAGGGAAAACTATTGTCCTCTTATAGAAAAGATAAAAACTGATCTGTGTAAATGGTCCACGCTCCCATTATCTCTGCTGGGAAGAATAAATGTAATAAGAATGAACGTCCTTCCAAGACTAAATTTCCTTTTTCAAATGTTACCATGTTACTTATCAACAGAATTTTTCAAATCTATGAATAGACCCATCTCAAAATTTATTTGGTGCAACAAAATGCCTAGGATAAAGTTATTGACACTTATGAAACCAGAATCCATGGGAGGTCTCGGTCTCCCCAACCTCCAACATTATTTTTGGTCAGCCCAATTAAGAAATGTACTGTCATGGTCGTTGGGAAGACGGGACTCACAGTGGTTTCAGTTAGAAGCTAAATTTGTTGACCCGTTACCATTGGACTCTCTCATATTTATAAAACAATTTAAAAAGATAAGAAACATAGGTAATTGCTTCACTGTTTTTAACACACTATGTGCTTGGAAGGACTGCTCAAAAAAACTGGGTATCACCAATTGTACCTCCATATACTCTCCTATCTATCACAATCCTGATCTAGATAAACATCTAAGATCAATTAATATACTCAAATGGGCTCAGTTGGGGATAAGTCAATTCAAAGACCTGTTTCATACAAATATGCAGTTAAAATCATTTATGGATTTAAGAACAGAATATGCCATCCCAAATACTGATTTCTTTAAATATTTACAAATGAGAAACATTATACACATACTGAGAAGAGAAAATAAACTAAGACTAGAATTACATGAAATAGAAGAAATACTAATGTCATCGACCACAATTAAAGGTAAAATTAGTGAATTTTATGACATCTTCTCCAAAGAATGTCACTCATCTTTTTTGCCTTTGCTGAGGATCTGGGAGACAGACCTAACCATGAAATTTGCAGAAAATACATGGCTAAATATTTGTGATAGAATACACTTTCCATTTACAAGTAACAAAATCAAAGAAGCAAATTTTAAATTTATCCATAAATTGTATTTAACTCCAATAAAAATGCATAAAATGTCTAGAGATAATTCAATAAACTGTCCTAGATGTAAAACTAACGAAGGAACATTTCTACACATGTTTTGGCACTGTGATAAACTAAAACGATTCTGGAATTGTATTCATTTATTTACAAAATCTGTATTAGAAACGGAATTTGACTTGTCCCCATGTGCCTATTTACTTAATGAATTACCAGAGATCCAGATGGATCCAAAAAAATATAGACTGCTGATTGTTATAACATACTTTGCCAAGAAATGTATTCTCCTGTTTTGGAAAAATGACTCTTCGCCCACTTTTGAGATGTTTCAAGATCAGATATCCCAGCTTCTTCCATTGGAGAGATTGACCTTGGAGGAGCGCGGCCGGGGGTGGATGTTCCGGGACCTTTGGTCTCCGCTGTTTTCTCGATTGAGCAGAGGGGCTGTTGATTGATACGGCTAGTGGCGGTATGTGAATATATCCGCATGCTGTCGCTGGCCGTGTCGATTGGTGGTTTTGCTGTTTGGTTGGGGGAGGGGTGGAGGCCGGGGGTCTTGGGATGTCTATCCCTGGTTGTGTGTTTTTTGGAGGTGGGTTTCCCTAGTGGAAGAAGTTGTACAACAGACGCGTAAGAGGCCTGTCTGTTGTATAACAATGATGTTGTTGTTGTCATTGTTGTTATTATTTATTATTGTTTATTTAAAAATACGTATGAGAAAAAATGAACAGTGTAAACAATATCATTAACTCTGAATATAAAAATATGAGAAAAGAAAACAAGACGCGGTCTCGGACTGGTGGGGGCCCCTGATTCGAGGTCTTGGTGAATCGGAGTGTTAAAGAGGCATGATGCTCTGGCTCGCTGGGGCGCCGGATTTGGGGTCCTCACGGGGTAGGGACCTTGGTTGTCGATACTGGAGATGACGGGTGCTCAAGTAATCTCGCCTTATGGTACATACATGTGGGTATATGCATGTATATATGTATATATATGTATGTGTGTATGTATGTGTATATATATATATATATTCTTATTAATTTATATATTTATTTTATACATGACTATTTTATTTTTCATTATTCTGATTTAACTGATGGTCTTGTCATTGTCGTTATTATTATTATTATTATTACTGTTATTGTCCTGTGATGTCTTGTTTATTAGTATTGTTATTGTATTGTATTGTCTTGTTTCATGTTGAAAAGGGAAAATAAAGAAAAACTATTTGAAAAAAAAAAAAAAATGTTGAGTCTATATTTATCTATCAGGTAAGGTAGAATTCTACTTGATGTTGTTCGTACTTTGACTATGTTCGTACTTTGGTGGAAGAAACAATCCCCACTACCACAATGAGAGTTTACCCAAATCAAAAACCCTGGGTAGACAAATCCGTCCGTGAAGCTCTGAGAGCGCGCACCAAAGCATACAACGACGGCCTAGTGGCAGGCAACATGAATGACCACAAGGTGGCGCGATACAACGTAAGGAGGACAGTGACAGAGGCCAAACGGCGCTACAAGGATAAAATTGAACTCCAGTTTGAACAGGCTGACTCTAGAGCTATGTGGCAGGGGCTCAAAACGATGACAGACTACAAAGGCGCCTCCCTCAAACTGAACAGTGACATCTCCTTAGCAAATGACCTCAATACCTTCTATGCAAGGTTTGATGCTGGTAATAACAACACCAGCCCACAAGCCACGGCAATGGGGGGGGGGGGGGGGGGGGTCTGCTGCTGATGGAGACTCAGTGTTCAGGGTAACAGAGCATGAGGTGAGGCGGACCTTTAAAAAAGTGAATATCAGGAAGGCAGCAGGTCCGGACGGCATCCCCGGCCGCGTCCTAAAAGTCTGTGCCGACCAACTGGCCCCGGTATTCACTGACATATTTAACCTGTCCTTAGAACAGGCTGTCATCCCCACCTGCCTGAAGAAGTCCACTATTATCCCTGTACCCAAAAAAACCAAGCCTGCTTGTCTCAACGACTACCGCCCTGTAGCTCTCACCTCCATAGCCATGAAGTGCTTTGAGAAGCTAGTAAAGGGCTACATCTGCTCCTCCCTCCCCATCAACATGGACCCCCTGCAATTTGCATACCGCCCCAACAGGTCCACAGAGGACGCCATAGCCCATGTGCTGCACACAGCAGCATCACACCTGGACAAGAGGCAGGGGAACTATGTGAGAATGCTATTCATCGACTACAGCTCGGCATTCAATACCATAGTCCCCTCCATACTCATAGCCAAGCTCAGGGACCTGGGCTTGAACTATGACCTCTGCCAGTGGGTCTTGGACTTCCTGACGGGCAGACCCCAGGTGGTGAGAGCAGGCAACTGCACCTCCTCATCCATCACCCTCAACATAGGGGCCCCCCAGGGCTGTGTTCTGAGTCCCCTCCTCTACTCCCTGTACACACACGACTGTGTGGCTCAGCGGAGTAGCAATACAATCATCAAATTTGCTGACGACACAGTGGTGGTGGGCCTGATCTCTGCCAACGACGAGAGGGCCTACCTGGAAGAGGTCAAGGTCCTGGCGGGATGGTGCCAGGAAAACAGTCTCTCCCTGAACGTCAGCAAAACAAAGGAGATGATTGTGGACTTCAGGAGGTCGGGGGTCAAGGACTACAGCCCCCTCAGCATCGACGGGGCACCGGTTGAGAGAGTCAACAGCTTTAAGTACCTCGGAGCCTACATATCCGAGGACTTGACATGGACCACACACATTGACAGTGTTGTGAAGAAGGCACGACAACGCCTCTACTTCCTCAGGCGCCTAAGGAAGTTCCAAGTCAGTCAGAAGATCCTTAAGAACTTCTACTCATGTACAATAGAGAGCATCCTGACTGGCAACATCACCTCCTGGTTTGGGAATAGCACTGCACAAGACCGAAGCACACTACAAAGAGTGACACGTTCAGCCGAACGCACAATTGGAGGGGGGCTCCCCACCCTCCAGAACATTTACAACAAGCGTTGCAGGGGCAAGGCTAAGAGAATCATTAAAGACTCCAGTCACCCGAACAACTGCCTCTTTGAACTGCTGCGGTCAGGCAAGCGATACCGGAGTCTCAAGGCGAGCACAGAAAGACTCAGAAGAAGCTTCTATCCCCAGGCCATCAGGCTGCTAAACGAACAATGAACACTACACAACAACAACCATCAAACGCACATAGCACACACATCCACACGCACACACTCACTTTAAACAAACACACTGTAGCACCCACTCCACACACTTTATAGCACACACCCACTTTAAACAAACACACTGTAGCACCCACTCCCCACACTTTATATTTATTGATGAAGGATTGCACTACAACTCGTACACCTTACTGTAAATTGTACCTAAATTGTACCTCATCCCATTTCTGCTTTGCACTATATAGTACTGTACATTAGTACACTGCATAGTATTGTATGTAGCGACACGGTGGTGTAGTGGTTAACACTGTCGTCTCACAGCAAGAAGGTCCAGGGTTTGATTCCCGCTTGGGGACCAGGTTTCCATGATGCCAGGTACCCAGGTGGGGTATCTCCCAGGCATTTCTGTGTGGAGTTTGCATGTTCTCCCTGTGCTCGCAAGGGTTTCCCCCCCGATAAGATAAACCCAATGGAAAAACATGCACAACAACAGATCGCTAACGCTGTGGCGTCCTTGACAAAGACGGACAGGAGCACTTGGATTGGTCCCCTGGCGCGGCTCACGTTGACGCCTGTCTGCTCCCGGCTGCCCTTGGGGGGAAGGACGACGGGATGGGTTAATCGCAGAGACGAATCGCATCAGCGATCCTACAGACAATGCATGCGTGTGTGTTCCGGTGTGTGTGTGTTGTGGATAATAGCCAATGCCAATTAAAGACCTCTGAGCAGGTCCTGCATTATTATATTATATTATATGGTAACTCAGTTACGTCTATTCTGCATCGAACATTGTACATATGTCTATACTGAACACTGTGACCTCATTTTCTACTTCTAAATTACATGCTATACTATGTTATTTGATACTATCTTGTCTAGCACAGTCTCTGGAGCGTAACAGTAAGAAGCATTTTGTATGAAAGTATTCTGTACTTCTGTATGACAACTATTAAAGAAACTTGAAACTTGAAACTTGAAACTTGTTGAGTCTATATTGATCAGGTAAGGTAGAATTCTACTTGATGTTGAGTCTATATTGATCAGGTAAGGTAGAATTCTACTTGATCTTGAGTCTATATTTATCAGGTAAGGTAGAAGGTAGAATTCTACTTGATGCTGAGTCTATAAAGTATATAAGTAGGAAGACAGTGTGTGGGAGTCCTCTTCTCTGTAGCCTACTTTTGAAATATTTTCTCCTACACGTACATTTACGGTCAAGTGATTTTATTCTTAAGAAACATGCAAATAATCATGTGAATGAATCTGAATTAGTTGTCATCGAAAAGTTGATCACAAATAAAAGGGACAAAAGAAAACTATTTGACAAATTAGAGGCGCGCCCCTGCATTCCAGAGGAGGGAGGGAGAGAGAGAGAAAGAGAGAGAGAGAG
>NC_140179.1:75129892-75179892 GCF_963971535.1 Notolepis coatsorum | reverse complement strand
TCCAAGGTCCATGAGTTTGGGCACTAGTCTGTCAGGCAGGATGGTATTGAATGCAGAGCTAAAGTCCACGAAGAGCAGCCGTGCGTAGCCCCCCGCTCTCTCCAGATGGGACAGGGTAGAGTGGAGAGTTGTGGCGATGGCATCCTCCGTGGACCTGTTGGCTCTGTAGGCAAACTGGTGGGGGTCTAGTCTGGGTGGGAGGCTAGAGATGATGTGGGGCTTGAGTGTCTTTTCAAAGACCTTCATGGGTAGGGAGGTGAGTGCAACTGGACGGTAGTCGTTCAGGCAACTGATGGAGTTCTTCTTTGGGACCGGGATAATTATGGAGGTTTTCAGGCAGGGTGGGACGATGGCCTGGGACAGGGACTGGTTGAAGATCTTAGTGAAGACCCCTGTCAGCTGGTCAGCGCAGTCTTTCAGCACCCGTCCCACGACACCATCCGGCCCGCCGCTTTCCTAGGGTTCACTCCCTTCAGTGTGCATCTCACCTCGTGCTCCGTGAGGATGATGCTGCTGAGGGCTGGTGAGTGTGGTGAAGCTGCTTCTGTCGGCACCGCCTCGTGGGAGGCGTTGATGTGCAGTGTGGATGTTTTTGTCGGCCTCGCCTCGAATCGTGCGAAGAAGGAGTTCAGCTCCTCTGCCAGCTGAGGGTCACCCTCGTTGGCTGAGGAGTGGCTGGGTTTGTAGTTGGTCATCTGTTGGACCCCTGCCATACCTGTCTGGTGTTGTTGCTCTGGAAGCAGTCCTCGATCTTCCCCTTGTAGTCGGCCTTGGACCTCTTGATACCTCGCTTCACGTTGGCTCTGGCAGTGCTGTATAGCTCCTTATCACCAAACCTGAAGGCAGTGTCCCTCTCTCTGAGCAGATGCTGCACCTCTCCCGTCATCCACGGCTTCGTATTGGGATAGACCCGGATACGTTTGTCCACGGTGACAGAGTCTATGCAGTGCTTGATATATCCCAGCACTGATGAGGTGTACAGTTCCAGGTCTTCATGTTCAAAGACCTCCCAGATGGTGTTCTCAAAACAGTCCTGCAGCTGTGGGGTGGCACTTACCAGCCAGGTTTTAACTGTCTTTGGTGTGGCCGGGGCACTCTTTCTAATGGGGGTGTAGGATGGAATTAAAAGCAGGGATACATGGTCTGACTGACCTAGATGGGCTAGCCGCTAGTGCTTTGGCTCTGGAGCCCAGCTTAATATTAGAGTAGACCTTGTCTAGTGTGTTATCTCCTCTTGTGGCACATTTTACATGCTGATACAATTTGGGAAATACTCTCTTCAGGTCAGCGTGATTAAAGTACCCCGCAATGATGTGAACAGCCTCAGGGTATGTATTTTGTTGGTTGCTAATGGTGCTATGTAGCTGACCTAGCGCCGCGCTAGCATTAGCATCCGGTGGAATGTACACTGCGGTTATCAGAACGGCGTTAAATTCCCTTGGAAGGTAAATGGGTCGGCATTTGACAGTCAAATATTCTATGTCGGGTGAACAGTGGTTACTCACAATGTTTGTGTTCGTCGCCCAGGAGTCTTTCGTGTAGATTAAGAGTCCACCGCCGCGCGACTTCCCTGTGCTCTCCTTCGTTCGGTCTTGTCTGTGATGCGTCTGCCCTTCTAGCTCGATAGCTAAGTCCGGGATGGATGAATGGAGCCAGGTTTCTGTGGTAATTAGCACGCAGCTATCCTTCACAGTGTTGTTAGTTGCAATCTGTAGTCTCAGTTCGTCCATCTTGTTAGCGAGAGATCTGGCATTTGTTAGGAAAATACTCTGCAGCGGAGGTTTATCTGGGCGTCTTCTCAGTTTCTCTAGCAGCCCGGCTCTGCAGCCCCGTCTTTGTTTACATTCCTTACGCCGGCGGCGATGCTTGGTAATGGGGATAACAAACCACGGTGCGCCAGGGCTCCTAGCGATTTCAACCGGAATGTTATTGCCGCGGATAAACTCGGCTGTAGCGGCGGTTTCCTTGGGTAATCCGATTTCTAGTAGGGCGTGTCTACTGTAGCTATTTTTAGCCCCTAACATGATGTTAGTAAGAACAAACAGACATTCACAAACAGTACAAACGTGCACCGAGTGTCAGACCACAAAGCCTCAGCGACCAGTCGCGACGCCACACCCTCCGGTGTGGTGATTTAACCGTGAGTGTATCATGATTCATGAATATACTCTCGGTTTAGAACGCTCTCGACCAAACGCAATGCGTGGTTGGACCTACCTGTTGTATAATGTGAAATAGGCGCTCTGGTGACAAGTTGTGCACAAATGACAATATGTATAGTCAAATGCATGCCTCCAAGAGGAGTTAACTGTAGAAAAAACATGTTTTTGAGTGGACGGGACCTTTAACCAGGGGAATGTGGGTCCATATAGGTTTTCTCCTGCCCCTATTGTCCTGGGAAAGTTACATTCACACGTCCAGTCATCCGTCTGGGCAGTCAGTCTTCACAGGGTCCTTCATCCATCAAAGAGCAATGACATTATCGCCATGCAATCAAAGGCCGTGTCATGGTTGACTTGATGGACTTTTCACAAAGGCGCCTCCCATATCCTGCAAAAATACGTGGGCTGTCTGATAGTTTCCAAGCACTATTTTGCCGTGTTTCCTTTCTAGGGTTCAATTGTCAGAGGTTACAGTAAATACTGGTCCCATATTATGGAAAATAGATTTTCTCTAGTCTTTGGTATGTGGGTTGAACAGTCTGAAATGGTGTTTGCTGTGGTTACTGGTGCTGGGAACACATACAATTGGTACAGTATTCCTCACTGTTTTGCCAGGTTGTTCTCTGAAATAGAAACAAATAAAATCGTCAGATTAAACAACAAGCCATCCAGAACCGGGCCCGTGCTCTCTGTTACGCATTGGTGAAAATAATCATCTTTAACCCAAACAGTTGTGGCAGGGACATGTGGTGTGTGCTACAGTACCAGAACATATCCTGTTTAAAGTTCAGAAAGAGGAGCTGGAAAAGGAATTATAAAAAAAAAATATATTGAATTGCTGAAAAGCAAAAAAATAATAATAGACAGTTTCATCTTCGGTTAGTGTCTTTGGATGTGTTTGTATCTTTGGCTTGGGAACTCTTTTATAAGGTCCAGAATGTCTCTGTATGGAGTTTGGACTTGTTCTCTACACAAGTCAAAGCTTCTACATCCTCAAATTCCTCACCATCTCATTTAAGATGCCATGGCGGCATCATCCTGTTGCTACAGATGAACTGTTACCGTTACTTAATCTGTCGATGAGGCCAGGTCAAGAGATAGATAGGCCAGCAGGGTCTAGAACCTAAAACACCCTGACAACTGTGGGAGAGGGGGGGGGGGGGTCAAGAGGTCATCCAGTAGGCCAGTGGTTCAGGGAGGGGTCAAGAGGTCATCCAGTAGGCCAGTGGTTCAGGGGAGGGGTCAATAGGTCATCCAGTAGGCCAGTGGTTCAGGGAGGGTTCAGCTGTTGCCTGTGGGGCCGGCATCTCTCGGAATCAGGTTTTAAAGGAAAACTCTTACCGTCTTCTCCAGAGAGAGACAAGAAGATAGATACCAGTTTTCTCTCTCTGTGCATTCAGTATCTGACTGCATGTTAGCCTAGCTTAGCCCAATGAATGGAAGCGGACATGACCGGGTAGCCTTCGGGAGAGATGTTAGTTGGACAATGGCTAGGCTACCCGGTCATGTCCGCTTCCATTCATTGTGCTAAGCTAGGCTAACGTGCAGCCAGATAGCTTTCTACTGAACGAACACAGAGGGGAGACTGGTATCTATCTTATTGTCTCTCTCTGGAGAAGACGGTAGGCTAATTTCCCAAAATGTTGGAGTTTTCCTTTAAGAGAGCAAAGTTGATGATCTTGAGGGTTGAACACTAACAGCTGAGAGAAGAGGGGTGGGAGGGCAATGAGTATGAACACCTTCCAATTAATATTCAGAATGGGTAGCCTCGCGCAAGCTAGCACCCTCCCTCGCTCCCTTGTTTGTCTGGAGCGAAGGGGTTTGTGTTGTAAAAAAGACAGATCTCTCACTTCCAGCTAAAGGACTGACTGAGCCTCAGTCCCCCCCCCCCCCGCGCGCGCCGCTGAATGATTGGACGACCCCAGTCAGGTTTTCCCAGAAGCCTCTCTTCTGTATTCCGCTCACGACGCCCCCGTGTAAAGACCCTCATTGATCAACTCTCCAGGATCTTCTCCTCTCTATTCAGCTAAGAGTAACTATTACATCACTGTCAAACAACATAGATTATACCTTTTTTGCAGTTTATAGTTAGCTTGCTGTATGAGGAACCAGGGCTTAAGTACTGTGTTTACAGGTATATGTTTGGACATATCCCTTGCAGCGGAGAGATGATGTGATGCACTCCAATAGGCCCATACATAGATTGTACTTGAAAGATGATCATTTAGAAACCATGTACTCAGCAATCAGGTGTGCTATTTTAATAGTGTGCTATTTGGTGGTTCTTTAAAGGTGCTATAGATACAAATTTATTGAAAAAATTTATGTAAAAGATTGATTTAAAAACTTTTGGTGGGTCTAAAATGAGTGTTGTTGTTTACATGTTGCGTGTGTGTATCCCCTGCCTACTTCCCATTGCCCCACGTGAAATGCACATTGGATAAATGACATGCTGGTGCTCTAGTGTGACATCTAGTGGCTGAATGTTATCTATAGCACCTTTAATTGTCCTCTTTTGTTGATACCATGTTAAAACTATGGATTGGGTTAAAAACACGGGGTGGTGAAAAAGAAAGAAGAGGCCCCCAAATAATTTCTTACATTAGGCCTCCAATAGGTAAGGGATGCCACAGCTAAATCTAAATGTAGGTGGGCACGAAGAAGATCAGGTGTGCGCAAGCCTGCAGTGGTGTCGCGTGGGTAAAATAACAGAGGATGCCAAAAAAAAAAGTTATTAAAAAAATGTGTATTTAATTTCTTTATTAATACTTTTTTTTTATTACATTTTAAATTTTTTTAAGCCAAGCAGTCACCATGTACAGTATGGCTCGGCGGCCAGTCAAACCAAGCAGTCACGTACAGTATGGCTCGGTGGCCAGTCAAACCAAGCAGTCAACATGTACAGTATGGCTCTGCGGCCAGTCAAACCAAGCAGTCATCTAGCCCCTTTCGTGACTGCGATGCACAATACAGCCGTTTTGAGCAGTGTTGACCAGTTTATAAAAATGATTTAAAATGTTTATTAGCAACGCCAAGCTTTCAAACCCCACCGCGTGTGTGTGTGAAACGCTAATGGAACGCTGGGTACCTTTGAAATTTATATCTGATATATTTTGGACCCACCGCTAGCTTTTAAGCAGTGCTTGGTGGTGCAAATTAACCTGGCTACTACGGAGGAATAAGTGACTGCGTATTCAAGCCCCTGGCTTGCATCGCAATCACGAAAGGGGCTACAACCAAGCTAGCTTGGTTACGTTAGTTAGCAACCAAGCTAGCCTGATAACGTTAGTAGTTAGCAACCAAGCTAGCCTGATAACGTTAGAGTTAGCAACCAAGCTAGCCTATGCAAGCTGCTTACCTGGCCAATGTGGTCCCCTCCTGTACAGATAGATTTGTTAAATCATAATATCCACAGTGGTGTGCTGTGCTGGCCTGGTCCCCAGTAAAGGTCCCACCGGCGAAAAAAGTTTGATACTACTAAGAGATTATTCGAACGTGCCCGCGAGGGGGTGACGTTCAGACGTTGTTGTTGTCACGTTAGGTGGACGTCAGGTGGAAACGATCAGGACTGGTCCGGCCCCAGGGCGGCAAATTTGAAGACGCTAGACTACTTGCCAGCCAGACTGCCCGTGTTAAATTAACCCAACCCCTTTATTAAGCTTGAATCTTATTGGCTAATAATTGGTTGTGGAGTCCACAACCAACCACAATGTGGACGCTAGAAAAAGACACCTCCCCCTATGCAAATTTTCTCTATAAAATAATTCTGCCTGAGCACAGAGTGACTGCCAGGCCCTGCCTCAGTGAGTCTGACAGAGTGTTAGAGAGAGTGAGAAGGAGAAGAGGGAGACAATTCTAAAAATAAAATTGTGATTGAGTGTGATGTGTGCCTGGTGCCAGTGTATGGCAGCCATTGAGCCTGCGTAGCCCAAGGTTGGGTGCTACCAGTGGTGGTGAAAGAGGCAATTTCCACCCTACATTGTGGGGGAGCACTTTGAGTGTCTAGAAAAGCGCTCTATAAATGTAATGAATTATCAGTGTGTGACTTTCCAGTGTTTTCCTCTGCCCTCATCTGCAGCTACTGTTCTATGCGGCCGATTCTACGTACGTGTGGAATGCGCTGCAGCCCCAAAAGCCCGCTCATCCGGGACACCTAATCCGGCCCTGATCTTCCCCTTGACCCTTTGCTCGTCGTGAGTGACAGATGTAATCCCAGGGTCAAGGCCATGTCTCACCACCACCCATCCAGAACCAGCACTTGCCTAACGGGAGAGTTTTCTCTGGGTATACGTATGCCTTGTCTCAGCCTATATAGCTCCAGTGTGTCAGTATGCTTTATGTTCCCCTGTTGCAGTGAGGAATAATCACTGATCTCACTGCGCCGGGGGAAGATTTAGCAGTGCTCTTGCCTTCAGCTTGGGGCCGTCAGTCATTCAGAATGAAGCAGCTGCCTGGAGTCTGCCAGAGTGTGTATACATCACCCTCCGCTCTCCGCACTACCCGTGCATGTTAGTATGCGTTGGGTCTGTCAATGGGAAATATTCATGAATGGCAATTAAAATAACTAACTGAGCCGTCACGAGAAAAAAAAAATGAAAAAAAACACAGGCGTTTGACAAGATTACCATTGCAATGAATATGTATCACGAGGAACTGCAGATCAAAGGTTTTTTTTGTCACCTAAAGCTGTGTAAATGTGGGGAGATGGAGTCTGTGTTGAGCATTAAAGGGGCACTTCACCAAAAAAACTATTATGATTTATTTTGCAGAGTCTCGCACACATCCAGAATCTCTAAACGGTTTTGCACACATTTGTTTTAGGTTGATATTTACTGAGAGTAAATGAGTTAGAATATGGCCACCAGTGTTGTCATCCTTGTGTTGTGTTAATTACAGCTCAATGAAATGATACGGTAGCAGACAAGGTATTGCTATTTTTTCATTTACATCATTTCATGGAGCTGTAATTAACACAACACAGAGATTCAATGTCCCCGATGACATCACTGGTGGTCATATTCAAACTCCTTTACTCTCAGTCGTGGCAACACATCCCTGGACAGCCCTGAAAACCCACCTGTTCAGCCACCTGTATTGTTATTACTATTTAATTTGCACATAATAATAATTAATAATAATTACTTGCATTTACATAGCGGTTTTCTAGACACTTTACAATGTAGGGTGGAAATTGCCTCCTTCACCACCACTGGTAGCACCCAACATTGGGCAACGCAGGCTCAATGGCTGCCATACACTGGCACCCGGCACACATCACACTACACAATGACTACCATACACTGGCACCAGGCACACATCACACTACACAATGACTACCATACACTGGCACCAGGCACACATCACACTACACAATGACTACCATACACTGGCACCAGGCACACATCACACTACACAATGACTACCATACACTGGCACCCGGCACACATCACACTACACAATGACTGAACGGCTCAGGAGACAGGGATTGATATCAGCCAATTATGGGGAAGGGATGATTAGGTGGCCTTGATGAATGAATGAATGAATGAATGAATGAATGAATGAATGAATGAATGAATGAATGAATGAATGGATGAATGAATGAATGAATGAATGAATGAATGAATGAATTTTATTTGTATAGCGCTTTTCCAAACAAAGTTACAAAGTGCTTTAGAGACATGTTAAAAACAGCAATTTATTACTGTAGTGTGTTTTTATCATGTACCTGTAAAGCACTTTGGTTTGGCTTTAGTCATTTGTAAATGTGCTATAGAAATAAAGATGATTTGACTTGACTCCTGATTGATCGATATAGTGGCGAGGTAATGGTGGTTCACGCCCAAAAAGGCGTGACGTTTGTCATCTGTGTTAAGTTTCAATCTCACCCAGTCAAACGGCCCTGAGAACGCGTTGGAGAAAGGCTACAGGCGGCCTGTACTCCCATCACAACGGATAGCAGCTACTTGTGAGGGAAGGGAGAGGAGGTGTTCTGCACTCCCATAATTAGATATCTAGAACAATCACAGATAAGGTGTTCCCAGTAGATTTCCAATGGGTGAGATTCATACATAGACACTTTAAAAGGAACAATGGATCACTGTTCCCGCCATGGGCACACCTCCGACAACTTGAGCGTGCGGAAGCGAACAGAGAAATCCACATTCAACACTTGCATACGACAGACTACAGACTCCTAGAGTTTATTTCATCGACTTCCGCTTAACTAATGCCACTGGGTAAGTAAATATTTACACTGTTACCAATATCTTACCTCTTTTTCCAGGATTATAAAAAAATACATTGTTGTTTACTTCAAACTAATCTCTATACAGTGTTATATTTGTATCACTATGAATTGAAAATGGGGGACCCTGATGTAAACAAGACAAACGTATTTCTCTGGTCAAGTTCAAGTTCAAGTTTCTTTAATAGTTGTCATACAGAAGTACAGAATACTTTTATACAAAATGCTTCTTACTGTTACGCTCCAGAGACTGTGCAAGACAAGATAAGTATGAAATAAAATAACATAGTAAAATTAGAAGTAAAAAAATGAGGCCACAGTGTTCAGTTTAGACATATGTACAATGTTCGATGCAGAATAGACGTAACTGAGTTACCATACAATATACAATACTGTGCAGTGTACTAATATACAATACTATATAGTGCAAGGCAGAAATGGGACGAGGTGCAATTTAGGTACAATTCACAGTAGGTGTACGAGTTGTAGTGCAAATCCTTTATCAATAAATATAAAGTGTAAAGTGTGTTTGTGTGATCTAAAGTGTGGAGAGTGGGTGCTGCAGTGTGTTGTTTGTTTGAGTGAGTGTGTGGGTGTGGGTGTGTGTGCTGTGTGCATTTGATGGTTGTTGCATAGTGTTTATTGTTCGTTTAGCAGCCTGATGGCCTGGGGATAGAAGCTTCTTCTGAGTCTTTCTGTGCTCGCCTTAAGACTCCGGTATCGCTTGCCTGACCGCAGCAGTTCAAAGAGGCAGTCTGCAGTTGTTGTTAGTATTGAGCTGTACTTTATTGTACCCATTCTGTAATCTGTTACATCTATATGTGTGGTATATGTGTGGTAATAATGCAGATATTGAGTGTATTTCTCACAACTATTGAACTTTCACGTGTCAGGCCAGGCAAGAAAATTAAAGGTAACCAACTTGTGTTCAGCTTTTCTCTGATTGGCCACGACCCCACACCGCTAGCCCGCCCCCTTTTGCCGCGATCGCGGCAGGAACCTTCAAGTTCTCTGGTGCAAAATAAATCTGGTAGTTGGTTTATGACGTTAATTAATAATAAACACTGTTAGGACTCTTAATAATAAACACTGTTAGGACTATCTGACTCTTAATAATAAACACTGTTAGGACTATCTGACTCTTACTAATAAACACTGTTAGGACTATAAACACTGTTAGGACTAGCTCACCGCATATCTCGGCGCTATTTCTGCGTCGGGGAAAACCGTGCTGTGTCACGGATCTGGTGGACTCCGAGTTCGATTCCCGGACCCGCCGTCATTTGTCAGAATGTCTTCCCCTGATCTATATCCCGTTTCACCCCGTATCTGTCGGTCATGCTTGACCAGAAAAGCGATAAACGCTAAAAAATAAAGTTTAAAAAAAAAAACACTGTTAGGACTATCTGACTCTTAATAATAAACACTGTTAGGACTATCTCGATTCACGCGTCACTACTGTAACTAGAAACTCTGGGTGTCACTGTACATCAGTGTGGAACTGTACACTGTAATGTTATTATTTCGCGTTTTTAACGTCATAAACCAACTACCAGATTCACTCGTCACTGTACATCCGTGGAGGCTGCTGAAGCGCCAGCGGGGCGATGCGGTGCTTTGTCCCCGGCTTCCGTGCGCCGCCGCCGGCTTGACTCGGTCCAGCTCCAGCAGCAGCAGCGGCCGTGCTCCGTTGTAGAAGCCCTTCAATGACAGAGCTCTCATATTTTGCGAATGCATAAACTATATCTTAAATTATGGCTATGTGTCTAATATGGCTGTCGCTTATCAATGACTTCGCGACAGCCATATTAGACACATAGCCATAATTTAAGATATAGTTTATGCATTCGCAAATATGAGAGCTCTGTCATTGAAGTGGGTGGTGGCAGCGTTACTAACAGCGTTCACCCTGATGTAAAGTAGCGATTTTTATTGTTTTGTCATGACAAACCAATTACATAATCCCAACATATGTGTAAAGAAACAACATATTCCAGTTAACGGTATATTTTTTTAATGATTCATTACGGTATAAATTAGGTTAACTGGAGCTGCGTATTGCTGGCTCTCATATTTGCGAATACAATAGCGTTCAACCTGATGTAAACAATTCTACAATGGAAGACGGCCGGCGCAACCCTCTGCCACGCGGCAGCGCGGTCACCTGGCCGTGTGGCCAATCAGAGAAACGCTGAACGAAAGGCTGAACACAAGTTGGTTGCCTTTAATATTCACGCGGCCAGGCATGGGGGGACCTATTTAACTGCTACAATAATACACTGATATCAAGCCTACTGGTTGCTGTTCAATCATAATAATAATAATAATAATAATAATAATAATAATAATAATAATAATAATAATAATAATAATAATAATAATAATAATAATAATAATAATAATAATAATAATAATAATAATAATAATAATAATAATAATAATAATAATAATAATAATAATAATAATAATAATAATAATAATAATAATAATAATAATAATAATAATAATAATAATAATAATAATAATAATAATAATAATAATAATAATAATAATAATAATAATAATAATAATAATAATAAAAATTATAATAATAATAATAATAATAATAATAATAATAATAATAATAATAATAATAATAATAATAATAATAATAATAATAATAATAATAATAATAATAATAATAATCATAATAATCATAATCATAATCATAATTACCATAATTAGCTGTCAGGAAACAAATAAAACGTTTGTCATTATAGGTGACAAGGTGGATTGACTTAATGACTGCTATATCCTGCTATTTGTGAGGATTCGCCTGTTCCCTGGACCTTTTTTTCCCTTTCCTCACCTCACCAGCCCCCACCCTTGCGAGAATTTTCCCTGCCTCCTACTCTTCACCAGCCCCCACCCTTGTGAGAACTTTTGCCTGCCTCCTACTCTTCACCAGCCCCCACCCTTGGACATTCTGTTCCTCTACCCTCACGCACCTGTTGGGAGTTTGCAATCTGCTCGGGAGAGTACTTAGGTGGCAGGCTCCCTTCCAGTCCTGGTCGGGTCGTTCTGTATCTGTGTCTGTGTTCATGGAGTTCTGTACGTTACCATTCTGTACGTCACCATCACCTGCCGCGTCTCCGGCGTGAGACGACGGCCCAGCTATCACCACCTGTCGCCGTTTGCCTGGAGTGGGACACCGTCTTCGCTCTCTAATTCTCTACGGGAGGTTTTCCAGTGTTCCCACTCCAGACGTCAAGGCGGCACGCCATCGCTCCCGATTCCACGGTTGGAAGGCGACTCTTCGTGATCCTCGTTCCTGGGGTGAGGCTCGTCGTCGCTCCCTAGTATTCCACAGGAGGACGGCGTGTGCCCATCCCGTTCCCCTTGGACCCAGGCTCGTCGTCGCTCCCTAGTATTCCACGGGAGGATGGCTTGTTCCCATCCCGTTCCCCTGGGACCCCCTTTGTTCTGCGCTGCCCGTCTGCAGCATCCGAGGAGAATCTCCGTGCCCGGCCCCCGCTGTCGGGCCCCTGTCCCCGTGCCAGGCCTCCGCCGTCGGGCCCCTGTCCCCGTGCCAGGCCTCCGCCGTCGGGCCCCTGTCCCCAGGCCAGGCCTCCGCCGTCGGGCCCCTGTCCCCGTGCCAGGCCTCCGCCGTCGGGCCCCTGTCCCCGTGCCCGGCCTCCGCCGTCGGAACCCTGTCCTCATCCCTGTAAGCAGCTCTGGCCCTCGCCCTGTCCAAGGCCTTAACCCTGTTCTCTGTCCCTGTCTCCAGCCCGCCTCTCCGGGCCTCTGTCCCTGTCCCCCTCTCCAGTGCCCCTGGTCCTGGCCCTGACACTTAGCCCTGGCTTTTAGCCCTGGCCCTGGCCCTTAGTCCCTTAGCCTGTTCGCCTCTTAAAGGCACAGTGCCGCATTTTCCATATTTCCTTGACTCTAGTGTTTTTGTGTTTTCCCTTAAAGGGACCAGGGGTGTAAAAAGTACCCAGAAATTATACTTAAGTGAAAGTATGGGTACTGTCTCAAAATCTGACTCAAGTAAAAGTCAGAGTATCTGGCTAAAAACGCACTTGAGTAAAAGTAAAAAAGTCCTACTTTTAAATGTACTTAAGTACTAAAAAGTTAAAGTAATTTTTTTTTTTAAAGGATTCCATCATCGGCCAAGTTTTCATTTTAACTATACATTGCACCAGGTGAGTTAGTTGAAGAGGTGAGCCAATTAGTGAAATCATCAGCTGGTGTTTAGGCAAGGCTGGAATGAAACCAAGCATACACTCTGCCCACAATGGAATGTGTTCTGCGATAGACAATGCTGATGCTGTCATTTATCAGCTATCTGTGATAGGAGTGCACTCCCTGCAAGAAGAATCACATATTAGTTGTTTCTCATGAGTGGGATTCATCCAAAAACTGAGATAAGAGTGTTCTTCATTACTGGAAAAGATTCACTCGGAGGCGCTTTAACAATGGATCACTAGAAGGATTGCCAGGGGCAAGGTCATCTCTTTAGACTGAGGAATTTAACAGTCAGTTTTCCAAACACCCCACCCCACACATCAATCCCCACCACATCCCCATCCAAGACACACACCCTGTCTTTTGCACTGACTCTATTCTTCTGATAGCAGGTGTTTAATCAAAGATCCCCGCTTTCTAGTCTTGCACAAGGACCAATCAGCATGGGTATGGGCGGGTGTAACGTTCAGGAGACTATCATCCTTAGGATTGTCTCCCACTGTCTACCTGGGTCACTCCTGTTGTTATTGTTCACCTTGTATGTCACCACTGATTGCTGTCATCACTAATTGTCTGTCACACCTGGGTGCTGTCATTGGCTGTCAGACTGCTGCTCCTCATTGACAGCGTGGAATGTTGAGAATGTGACGTATTTAACATTTGCTCTATTCCTTGTTCTTTGCTAGAGCTTCACCTAATACTACGGACGTACCTACCGCTGGACAAGCACAGACAGATATTCTTCTCCCTGTTATTGTTAATGCTTTCCCCTGTTAATAAACAGTACAACTGTTTTGATATAGTAATACATTCTCCGTCTCGTTCTTCTACCTCGACAACTTGGAAGTCACTTACCCGTTCGTAACAGAAGCTCTAGCCATCATGACTTCCAACGAGGAGATACGGGACGAGATGGTGAGCCTACGGGACCAGCTCAGGATCATGATGGAGCGGCAGATGGCAGTCGGTGTCGAGCTGGGTCGACTGGGAGATGTTTCCCTGGCTTCTCAGGAGACGGCGGAGACAGCGTTGGCGGCGGTGAACCAGACCCGCTCTACGACATCAACGAGGATATCCACAGCCGGAGGAGCATCATCGATCGGCGGGGAAGGCGAGCGGGGGTATCCGGTGGATCGGGAGGACTACCGAGAGCCACGTCTGCCGGCGCCGGAGCGCTATGGAGGGGCTCCTACCGGCTGCCGTGAGTTTATCGCCCAGTGCTCTCTCATTTTTCAACTACAGCCGCGTACTTTCCCCAGTGATGTGGCTCGGGTAGCATATATTATAACTCTCCTCACGGGTCGTGCTCTCTCTTGGGCCACAGCGGAGTGGGAGAGTGGGTCTGTGGTCTGCCGCGACGCGGATGCCTTCGCCCTGGAGTTGCGCCGTGTATTCGATACCTCCAGGGTGATTTCCATTTACGAGGCCGGCAGTCGACTTATGTCCTGCCGGCAGGGCATTCGCGCCGTAGCAGACTACGCCATAGATTTCCGTATTGTGGCTCGGGAGGCGGACTGGCCTGAGGTTCCCTGCTGTGTCCATTTTTTGCATGGTCTCTCCACTCGCATGCAGGACGAGCTGGCTACGCGGGAGCTACCCGAACGCCTGGATCTATTGATTAACATGGCCATTCGGTTAGATAATCGTCACCGGGAGAGGGGACGCGAGAGGGAGGCTTCGTCACAGGTACTCTTCCGTCCCTCTCCTAGTGTCGATCGGCCAGCATACCAGCCAATGAGAGAGCACCGGGGCGATGACGAGCCCATGCAGCTGGGAGCGTTGAACCTCTCTGAAGCGGAGAAACAGAGGCGGGTCAACGAGAAGCGCTGTTTTCATTGTGGCCGCGCGGGGCATCGCTTCGCCGCCTGTCGGGGCTCGGGAAACGCAGGAGCCCGCTAGGCCTGGGGAAGGTGCTAGCAGGTGGGCATGTCTCTCCGGTCATAAACGTTCACGACTCACGTACTTTTTTTGATGTCACTGTCAGGTGGGGGGATTCTTCTACAACGGCCAAGGCTTTAGTGGATTCGGGGGCTGCGGGCAACTTGATTCATGTGGGGGTGGCTCTAGAATGGGGGGTTCCTTTAGAGACACTAGAGGTGCCCATCCCTGTCCGTTCGCTGGACGGCCGACCGCTTGGTTGTGGATTTGTTACCCAACGCACCGGGAAACTGTGGGTTCAGGTGGCGGGTAGCGAGGGGGAATATTTGAATTTTTTTGTTGTTATGTCTCCTCATTCTGACATTGTTTTAGGCCACCCCTGGCTTGTGCTGCATAATCCTTGTATTAATTGGGCTACGGGTGAACTCTCCATGGGAAGCGGCGTCAGCGCTGACGCTGGCGTGAGTTCATCCGTCCCTCCCCCCCTCCCTCTTTTGTCTCTCTCCAGGTTGACGGTGGACGTTGCAGATTCTTTATTATCCCCCAACCCCGATTTGGCAGGTGTTCCTGCGGTCTATTGTGACCTGGCGGACGTTTTTAGTAAAACGCGTGCTAAAGCACTACCGCCTCATAGACCTTACGACTGCACCATTGATCTTCTACCCGGCGCTTCTCCGCCCCGGGGACGGATGTTCTCTCTCTCCCGCCCTGAGACAGTGTCCATGAACACTTACATTCGAGAGGCATTGTCCGCGGGGCATATCCGACCGTCCACATCCCCTGCAGGCGCTGGCTTCTTTTTTGTGGCTAAAAAAGATGGTGATCAGCGGCCGTGCATAGATTATAGGGGGTTGAATGACGTTTCCATCAAGAACCGTTATCCTTTACCGCTCATGGACACCGCCTTTGAGTGCTTACAGGGGGCACAGGTCTTTTCTAAACTTGACTTACGTAATGCATACAACTTGGTCAGGATTAGAGAAGGGGACGAGTGGAAAACTGCATTTAATACTCCTAATGGGCATTATGAGTATTTAGTCATGCCTTTTGGTTTAGCTAATGCTCCAGCAGTTTTCCAAGCCCTGGTCAACGACGTGCTGCGGGATCTAATTGGGGTGTCAGTGTTTGTATATTTGGATGACATCCTTATTTTTTCTCGCGATATGGTGCAACACCAACTGCACGTTCGTGAGGTGCTTCAACGTCTCCTTAAGCATCAACTGTTTGTTAAGGCTGAGAAGTGTGTGTTTCACACTGACACCGTTTCCTTCCTGGGCTTTGTGTTGACGAAGGGCGATCTTCGCATGGATCCAGCCAAGGTGAGTGCAGTCTTGGATTGGCCACGGCCTTCGTCGCTCAAGGAGTTACAACGGTTTTTGGGCTTTGCAAATTTTTACAGGCGCTTTATTCGCAATTTTAGCGCCTTAGTCAATCCATTAACCGCTCTCACTAAGTCCTCTCTCCCTGGCTTTGAATGGTCGCCTAGGGCAGAGTCGGCCTTCTGCGACCTCAAACGTCGATTTACCTCCGCCCCTGTACTGATCCGTCACGACACAGAGGCTCCGTTCATTGTGGAGGTGGATGCCTCTGACACCGCGGTGGGGGGGGTAATCTCGCAGAGATGTTTAAAGGATGGTAAGGTGCATCCTTGTGCCTTCTTTTCACGCCGGCTGTCTCCGGCCGAGCGTAACTACGACGTGGGTAATCGGGAGTTATTGGCAATCAAATTGGCATTGGAGGAATGGAGACATTGGTTAGAGGGGGCGGCACATCCTTTCATTGTTTGGACTGACCATAAGAACTTGGCTTACATCCAAGGGGCTAAACGCCTTAACGCTCGCCAGGCCAGGTGGGCGTTATTCTTCACTCGATTTCGGTTTACCATCTCCTATCGACCCGGTTCCAAGAACGTCAAGCCTGACGCCCTGTCACGTCAGTTTGATCTTCCGGGTCGAGAGGAGAAGCCCCACCCTATTATTCCACAGGCCTTGATTTTGGCACCCGTGTCATGGGGCATAGATAGGGTGGTGAGGTCGGCTCAGGCACGGGAGCCCGATCCCGGTGGGGGTCCTCCGGGTCGGATGTATGTGCCCAAGGCGGCACGCTCACGCCTGCTGCAGTGGGCGCATACATCCTCTCTCACCGGCCACCCTGGGGCCACCAGAACCCTGGAGTTTATCCGTAGGAGGTTTTGGTGGCCGACAGAGGGGGGGGATACACGCTCCTTTGTGGCGGCCTGTCCGGTGTGCGCGCGCAGTAAGACCTCTCGCCGTGCGCCGGCGGGTCTCCTCCGACCGCTTCCTATTCCCAAGCGTCCCTGGTCGCACATATCCCTGGATTTTATTTCCGGTCTTCCCTTATCGGATGGGTTCACTGCCATCCTGGTGGTGGTGGACCGGTTCTCCAAGGCGGCCCACTTCATTCCCCTCCCCAAGCTCCCCTCGGCCCGGGAGACGGCTGACCTTGTGGTGCAGCACGTCTTTCGGGTTCATGGGCTTCCAGTGGATATTGTGTCCGACCGGGGTCCTCAGTTTGCCTCCAGGTTCTGGAAGGCGTTCGCCGCCGGTCTGGGCGCCTCCGTCAGCCTGTCGTCTGGGTTCCATCCGCAGACGAACGGGCAGACGGAGCGTGTCAACCAGGACCTGGAGGGCGTTCTGAGGTGCTACGTTGCTGGGTGTCCGGCGACGTGGAGTAGGAGGTTGGCCTGGGCTGAGTATGCGCATAATACCCTCCTCTCCTCCTCTACTGGTATGTCTCCCTTTCAGTGTCAATATGGTTTTCAACCTCCTCTGTTTCCCGAACAGGAGCAGGAGGTGGAGGTGCCGTCGGCCCAGGCACATGTGGCTCGCTGTCGCAGGACGTGGAGCAGAGTGCGGACGGCGCTGCAGAAGGCCTCGGTTAAGGCTCAGCGGCAAGCTAACCGCAAGCGTCGTCCGGCTCCGGTTTTCCGTCCGGGACAGCGGGTTTGGCTTTCCACTCGTGATCTCCCTCTCCGGGTGGAGTCCAGGAAGCTGGCTCCTCGCTTTATAGGGCCCTTTAAAGTGGTACGTCGGGTGAATCCTATGGCTTACAGGCTACGCCTTCCGGCCTCTATGAGGGTCCATCCGACGTTTCATGTGTCCCTGTTGAAGCCATTCCTCTCATCGCCCTTGTCCCCGCCACTCCCTGCGGTTCCTCCGCCCCGCATTATTGACGGTCAGCCTGTCTATACGGTGCGGAGAATCCTGAGTTGTAGGCGGAGGGGTAGGGGGTTTCAGTTCTTGGTGGATTGGGAGGGGTACGGGGTAGAAGAGCGTTCTTGGGTGCCTCAACGGGACATATTAGATCCCAGCCTGATCGATGATTTCCGGCGGCTGCATCCCGAGGCC
Source organism: Notolepis coatsorum (assembly GCF_963971535.1). Lineage (NCBI taxonomy): Eukaryota > Metazoa > Chordata > Actinopteri > Aulopiformes > Paralepididae > Notolepis > Notolepis coatsorum. Next base: position 75,162,013 of record NC_140179.1, on the reverse strand, counting down.
CCTAGGTGAACGTCAGGTGCCGTTCGTCGGGGGGGGATACTGTAACGTTCAGGAGACTATCATCCTTAGGATTGTCTCCCACTGTCTACCTGGGTCACTCCTGTTGTTATTGTTCACCTTGTATGTCACCATAGATTGCTGTCATCACTAATTGTCTGTCACACCTGGGTGCTGTCATTGGCTGTCAGACTGCTGCTCCTCATTGACAGCGTGGAATGTTGAGAATGTGACGTATTTAACATTTGCTCTATTCCTTGTTCTTTGCTAGAGCTTCACCTAATACTACGGACGTACCTACCGCTGGACAAGCACAGACAGATATTCTTCTCCCTGTTATTGTTAATGCTTTCCCCTGTTAATAAACAGTACAACTGTTTTGATATAGTAATACATTCTCCGTCTCGTTCTTCTACCTCGACAACTTGGAAGTCACTTACCCGTTCGTAACAGGCGGGTTCATTTTCCATTGATGGGGATTTGATTGGCTGTTTACCTGCGGTCGCAGGATTTATAACGTTAGTTTGACCAGATAAACAATTCAAAAATACTCATTAAAATGGTTGGACCTGCAAGATTTGTACTTTGTACTTTGTAGGTCTGCATTTTAAATGTAAGGAGTAAAAAGTATGTTTTTTTTCTCTGAAATGTAATGGAGTAAAAGTACAAAGCATACAAACCTAATAATACTCGAGTAAAGTACAAATCCCCCAAAACAGTACTTAAGTATTGTAACGAAGTACAATTACTCAAGTACTTTACACCCCTGAAAAGGACTGTGCCGCTTTTTGTTCTATAATAAATATTTGCCCTGTTTTTGGCTTACTCTCATACCTGTCTTGTGTTGTGCGATTGGGGTCGGTTACAAACCATAACACTATTATTATTATTATTATTATTATTATTATTATTATTATTATTATTATTATTATTATTATTATTATTATTATTATTATTATTATTATTATTATTATTATTATTATTATTATTATTATTATTATTATTATTATTATTATTATTATTATTATTATTATTATTATTATTATTATTATTATTATTATTATTATTATTATTATTATTATTATTATTATTATTATTATTATTATTATTATTATGCAACATTGTAGGTTATAGGTATAAACAAACAGACAGACAGGGGGGGGTTGGGCGGGGTACTACTATCGTTTATTTGCATTGGGAAAGATACAGACACAGCTGGTTGAACAACATCTATATGTGTGGTAGGGATGCCCCGATCGATCGGCCAGCAATCGGTAACGGCCGATATTCAGTATAAATATGAGATCGGTGAATTCCGATAATGCTTTATTTTCGCCGATCGTGAAAACCGATCGAAAAACATGATCCAATTCTTAGCGGAGATCTCACTCGCTGAGTTCTGTCTCAGACACACAGAGCTGCAAACTGCCGCTCCTCCTCCTCCTCCTCCTCCTCCTGCCCCTCCCTTACCCGTGTAAACACAGAGGAGGCTCTGCTCTAGTCTAGTGCATGAGACCGTGAGCTAACGTTAGCTACCGAGCTATCGTTACTGTTTAAACAAAATTACCCAGTCAACTATTCACTTTTAGTTTAATACATGAGGCATTGTCTAACGGTATCTAGCCGGCTAGCTACTGATAGCTCCTGATATCAACAAATGCTCCAGCAATAGTCTAGTAGTGCATGATAGCTCACGTTAGCTTATGTTAGCTCACTGTTCAAAACGAAATGTCCCATTAAACTAAATAGTTCACTGAGGCGTTGTCTTAACGTTATCTAGCCGGCTAGCAGTAGCTACAGATAGCTCCTGATATCAATGTCTTATAACATTGATTCGATGCATATTCGAGCCCCGGCTTGCATCGCAGTCACAAACGGGGCTAGCTGAGGGAGTAGGGTATATCTGCAGAGCCGCAGATATACCCTGCTAAGGGCTTGCTGAATGTGATTTGACCATATACACACAGACAGTGGAGATAGCGAGCATTTTGACTTGTTGCGTGGTGGCGATGTCTCGCAGATAATACAACTACAAGTATAATTATATAATATATATATTTTATAAAAAAAAATAAAAAAAAAGTATATAGGCCTATATATATATATTTTTTTTTTATATAAAACCAAAAACGATCGATATCGGATCGGTATCGGCCGATATGGCTTAAGACGATCGGTGATCGGTATCGGTGGCAAAAAACGTAATCGGGGCATCCCTAATGTGTGGTAATAATGCAGATATTGAGTGTATTTCTGTGAGAATGCACATGGCGCATGCCTCCCGCGCCGCCTCGAATCCAACCAAAGCGGAAAAGATAGCTTGCCGCCCGCGAGCCGCCCGCTTGCGGCCAGTGTGCACAGTAGTGTCCGTTAACATGGGAGCGGAAGTGAAGCGGCAGCCGCCCGTCCGTCCGTCCGTGTTCATTCGCGCTGTGTGTGCCCTGGGCGTTAGCTGGAAGCGTCTAGCGGTCAGGATAGTCTGATTGAAACGAATACTTTGCTTCCAGGTAAACAGCGATTATTATAAGCAGCATGGACGACATGAAGAAGTTGATATTGGAGGTGGAAAAGCATCATCTTCTCTATGACCCCAGACACCCGTTCCACAAGTCCGTAAACCAAAGAGAGGCTACTTGGGGGACAGTAGCTCAAGTGCTGGGTGTTTCAAGTAAGTACGTTATTGTCTAACTTTTGTAAGATATTTGATGAATGAATGAAAACGTTATTTAACAGATTGCAGAATGGGTACAATACAGTACGGCTCAATACACACAATTGTTAAGGGGATGCAGACCAGAGAAAGACGTTTGTCTTGTTTACATCAGGGTCCCCCATTTTCAATGCATATCGACATTTATGACATACACAACATACATGACATTTATGGCATAGGTACATACAGGTATTTAGTACTGATACATTTGTGACATAAACGGTATTCAAATATACAGTACTGTTACCCATAGATCCTGACAGAGTATATACATATGATGGGGAGGGGACTGTACATTAGGAGGGGGTGGGTGGGTGGGAGAGAAATATACATACGGTGGGGTGGAGACTGTACATTTGGAGGGGGTGGGTGGGTGGGAGAGAAATATACATACGGCGGGGAGAGAATATATACATGCGGTGGGGAGGAGACTGTCTATTAGAGGTGGTGGGGGATTTGGGCATTTACGGTGGCCAGTTTCGAATTGCAGCCTCCCGTAGGTGCTGTATAAGAGCGGTTTTGAATGTGGGTAGGGATTCACATTCCTTTACAGCTTTGGGTAGGGCGTTCCACATTGATGTGGCATAATTGCGAAACGTGTTTAGTCCCTTGTTTGAGCCGAATCTGGGTTTAACATGATTTGTTGAGCTTCCTCTGGTGTAGTGGTTGTGGTATTCAGTGACCTTTGGGAAGTATTCTGACATGTACATGGGTACCTTAGTCGTATAGTGTATCTTGTAGACCAGGCCCAATGCAAGTTGCTGTACTCTGTCGTCTACTCTAAGCCATCCTAGGTTGTCAAAGTGGGCAGGGGTGAGGTGGGTTCTGGGGGTAAGGTCAAGTAGTAGTCTGACCAGTTTGTTTTGTGATGTTTGTAATCTTGATTTTAGCGCCTTTGAGGTGCTTTGGTACCATGAGGTGCAAGCATAGTCGTAGTACCCTTGAATGAGTGCTCCTGCCAGAGTCTTCAGGGTATTCTTGTTTACCAGAGAGGAGATCCGGTACAAGAATCTAGTTCTACATGCTAGCAAGCTATCACTTCGCACGAGGTTCCCTCTCCCGTATTTGTTCACATGTGGATTTGTTTGGATATAGCTAATGTTACACAACGCTTAAATGTGTGATCACCTGTGTTAAACTTGACAAAGTAGCATCCTATAAATATCTGGGCATATGGATTGATGAAAAGATGGCCTTTGATGTTCATATTGGGAACCTACTGAGAAAACTTAGACCTAAACTGGGCTTTTTCTTCCGGTTAAAGAAATGTTTCCCGTCTGAAGCCAGGAAGAGAATTGTGCAGAGTTCCTTTCTGCCTGTATTAGACTATGGCGATGTAATCTATATGCATGCTCCTTCCTCCCTGCTTAAAAAGCTGGATTCTGCGTACCATACTGCCATACGTTTTGTAACAGGTGCAGGCTCTCGCACCCACCACTGCACTTTGTATCAGTCATTAGGATGGTCCTCTCTGTACCAAAGAAGACAATCACACATGTTGATTTTTATCCTTAAGTCATTGCTAGGTAAGCTGCCCTTATATATCTCCAGACTTCTGTCCTTTTATACTTGCTTTTTTAATACCAGACGAGCAGCAAATGGGATGCTGTTAAATGTTCCTTTGATGCAGTCAGAGCTTGGTAAAGCTGCATTCTCCCACTATGCTCCCTTTTTATGGAATACGCTGCAAGTGAAACTTTGTCTACAGGCACTTCCTACTGTGAATGCTTTTAAAGGTATGCTACGATTAGCCCTTTATGAAACATGTAACTGTTTTACCTGATGCTATTGTTGATGTGATTATGCTCCTTGCCACTGCACAAATGACCCTATGTATTTATATTTGAATTGTATGTTTTTTGTTTAATGCCCTGTTTTATGTTGAAACTTGTTGTGTGCTGTGTTGGTCAGGACTCCCTGGAAGAAGATATCTTGTATCTCAATGGGACATTCCTGGATAAATAAAGGATAAATAAATAAAAATAAAAAATAAAAAACTGTAGTGATTCTGACCACCAGCCATATGAATTGAAAATGGGGGACCCTGATGTAAACAAGACGAAAGTCTTTCTCTGGTCTGCATCCCCTTAACAATTGTGTGTATTGAGCCGTACTGTATTGTACCCATTCTGCAATCTGTTAAATAAAGTTTTCATTCATTCATTCATTCATTCATTCATTCATTCATTCATTCATTCATTCATTCATTCATTCATTCATTCATTCATTCATTCATTCATTCATGCATTCATTCATTCATTCATTCATTCATTCATTCAGCCATATTTCAGTCTAGGCATTGGTCTATTTCAACATCAGTTTCACCCCATTCACGCCAACATTTTCTAAAAATGTGTTTTCACTTTGTCATTATTGTGTGTAGATTGATGGCAAATTCTTTATTTAATCCATTTAGTTCGTTTTCGATGAATGATAAACATAAACATTTCTTCATAATTCATGCTACTATGCACAATATTAACAAAAATAAGTTCCACATTATTTGAGAATTTACTTGAATAAATCATAACACAGAACAACATTGTAATATTAAAATAAATGTTTTATTATGATGTAATTCTTGTAGGATTTCAGAGACATAGTGAGAGAGAGGGGGGGGAGAGAGGAGAGATAGAAGAGGAGAGAGAGAGAAAGAGAGCAGTAACAAGATCCTCCATCTGGAGGCAAGAATGCCAAAAGCCTTCTCTACCGACATGCGGGCCCTGGAAAGCCTATAGTTGAAGATGGCACTCCGCCTTGGGAGCCGTCTTCCAGCATAGGGTCGCATTAGGTATGGCTTGAGGGGAAATGCGGCATCTACAATCCTGGTGTATGGCATTCTCTCCAAATCCTCCGCACCAGGTAGGAAGGCATCTTCTGCGACATGCAGGGTTTTTGCAGCCATCCCTTTTCCCAGTGCACAGCTGGCGTAAACCCCACCATCACTAGCTCTTCCAAATTCCCCCACCTGTACATCAGTAAAGTCGTACTCTGCATCGACAAGGGCAAGAAGCACAATTGAGAATGTCCCTTTATAATTGAAAAAGAGACTCCCTGATTTAGCTGGTGCAGTGATATTGATGTGTTTTCCATCAATCGCTCCTAAGCAGTTTGGGAAATCCCATTTCTCCTCAAACCGCCTACTGATCCTCTTCCAGGTTTCTGCTGTGGGTTTCGGCAGGTAGACAGACACCATTCTTTTCTCAATTGCCCTACAGGTTTCTTCAATACAGGTAGAGACTGTCTCTACTCCAAGGCGATAGCTGTATGCCAAGCTGCGCATTGAGTCCCCTGATGCCATGTATCTGTAAATAAGAAAAAACATTGTTAATTGTCAGTCAAAAGTAAAAATGTTTTTTTCTCTTTGTCAGATGTGGAAGCGGTAAAGGCGAAATGGAAGTACATCAGGGACACGTATGTCCGGAACGTCCGCATCAAAGCAACTGTTCCAAGTGGATCAGAAGGAGGAGCCACACCCAAGGAGTACAAATACCACCAAATACTGAGCTTCCTGCTGCCTTTAGTGCAGCCAAGAAGGTACAAAATGTTCCACAAATAACAGGGTAGTGTGTAGAATTGTTTTTTTTCTTTCCCATGTTTGCTTTACTTTTTTCATTAACATTTCCTGTAAGGTCTACAGGCCCCAAAGCTTCTACAAGCAACTACCAGCCCACCAGAAACAGGAAGAGGGCCACCCCCATCCCAGATAATGATGAGCTGCATGCAGTGTTGAGGAGCCGAGACGAAGACGAGATCTTTGCATACAGTCTTGTTCCTGAGCTGAGGAAAATTGTCACTAATAAGGGACACCTTAAAATGCAGTTGCTCTCTACCATCGTCACCTGGGAGGGGCAACAGGAATTGGCTCCATCTTCACGACAGCTGCACCAGCCGGCAGCCGATGTACCTTACCACAGCTGATGGATCTCCACCCTCCACCTAATTCCTTCCACCCTACCCCACCCTCTCTCTATGCCATGCCGCATGACCGCTCTCACAGCACTTCTGCCCACCCATCTACTTCAGCACAGAGCTTCCGTGACGAGGGCACTTGGCTTAATTCTTGGCCACGTTTCCTATCCAGATCCCCTGAGTAGATTGAGATAACTGTTTAACTGTTCCTAATCATTGTGTTTCACTGATCACTCTGTGCATTACTGTTTACTGTTCCTAAGCAGTGCATTCCAGTTTTAGTTGAACAAACTACAGTACTAGTCAAAACTTTGAGTACACCTGCTTGAAAATAGGTTTTCATGACTAGGCTTTAAACTGTATAAACTTGTCTATAAACACTTAATATTTTATTATATGATGTGTACTTATAAGCAGATAATCATACGTGAATTGCATTGAAAGTTTATTCTTTAAACTTTCAATGCATTTAAATGTCTTGGTACGTAAAGGTGTTCATTATGACGTCTGCATGGATTGGACCCCATGCATTGAAATATGGCGAATGAAAATGTATTGAATTTAAAATATGAAAAAATTCTACAGCTCCTGGAGCACCTGTTGTTAAGATCATAAACATCAGCACATACCAAAATATTTAAATAATAACAAAACAATGCCCCCCCTACCCCTCCCAATGAGCTTACAAGATTTCCATTTAAAAAATAAACTTTCATGCAAGTCACTTTATTATTATTATCTGCATATAAGTACACTTATCATATAATGAAACGGTAAGGGCTGGATCCACAAAGAATGGATTGCACGGTGCTACAGTACTTGCACCCTTGCTTACAATTCATTATGATCCCCTTAACAATTGTGTGTATTGAGCCGTACTGTATTGTACCCATTGTACACCCACATTTTCATTCAATCAACCTGCGCGGTGATTGCTTGAATGAAAATGTTATTAACAGATTGCAGAATGGGTACAATACAATATGGCTCAATACACACAATTGTTAAGGGGATGCAAACCAGAGAAAGACTTTCGTCTTGTTTACATCAGGGTCCCCCATTTTCAATTCATAATGAATTGTAAGTAAGGGTGTAAGTAGCAATCCATTCTTTGTGGATCTAGCCCTAAGTGTTTATAGACAAGTGTATATATACAGTTTAAAGCATAGTCATGAAAAACAGTTTCAAGCCGGTGTAATCAAACTTTTGAGTCTTCCTGTATATTTGCAGCAGCACCAGACAGTGTACCTGCCCTGACACTGTTTATAGTGTGTATATGTATTTTTTTTTATAAATTATTTTCTTTAGTTATTTAGCTGCAACTGAAGCTGCAACTGAAGTATTTGACAGCTTGTTTACATTTTTGCAAGTTAGATTTGCACTTTATTAAATTCAGTCTTGTTTGGTGAAAAAGCAAGTTGCACTAATAATCCCAATAAAGCAGGGGTTCCCAAACTTTTTCAGCTCGAGACCCAAAAGAGAAATTTGGTGTTTCCCCGGGACCCAAACTTACAAAAATACATCATGAATTGCCATAACATACATTTGTAAACTACTGATAAAGAACACAACAAACCATGAATTTCAAATGTATATGAAATGTATTTATTTAATTATAAAAGTACATCACAGCAATAATCAGAGTGTAATGTTAAGTTTCTCACCACCTCATAACCTCCTTTCTATTTCTCACCCCTTTTTCAACTCTCCATTTCTTACCCCCTCCCTCAGCCCCTCAACCTTAAACCCCAACATTGAGCAACATTCTGATTAATTTGTACTGACTTATTTAAAAATTCTTCTGACCTGACATTATGATAGAAGGGGTATAATATTTCATCTATGGCACAATGAAATCGAATTAGAGGTATGTGGCTGGTTGAAGTTTTCAACCAGCAGATCTATTCTGGCTTGGTTTTTGAAAGTGCTATTCTGAGGTCATGCTGAGCATTTAGTCTGTTTCTGTATTTGTTTTTCAGGTATGCTAGAGTAGAAAACCCAGATTCACATAAGTATGTGGTGCCAAACTGAATCAACACATTTAAAAGCTTTAAAAAATAAATACAAAAATTTATATATATTTTTTTCTTTTTATTGGCGACCCAATAAAAACGGGTCCGCGACCCATTTTGGGTCGTGACCCAGAGTTTGGGAACAATAGGGACATTCATTGTTTACATTTTTTTTCTACTTGAATTAAAGAAACAGCATTTCACATATGAGTACTTGTGTTTATTACCGAAGTGTTACAGCAAGGCGCTGTTTGGGCTCTACTGGCTCCCTCCAGTTTGTCGTCTGCTTCCTCAGGTCCTCACCAACGAATGACAGGATGCTGTCCATCTGGGTGGCACTCATTCTGAAGTAGTTGTGGAAACGACCTCCATCAAGATGCAGTTCTTGGATCAGGTGGTGATACTCTCCTTGCTGTCTCCTCCTCAGAATTGTTGGGTGCTGCACCCACATCTTTTCCCTACGTTGCAGGAGCAGCAATGCAGCCACTTTCCTCCTGAGTGTGTGAATGTATTTGGGTCCTGTTCATGTTCAAAAGTGATGTACAAATTATGAATATAATGAGCTCTGTTGTAATATAGTTTAATAATAATCTTATAGCAAAATATGACGTTGATGTCTAGATACATATTGGTGTTCAACAGGTGATGTGTCTGCCTATTGAGGGCTTGAGAGCTGTCACAAGAAAGTTAAATCAATGTCCACAAACAAACTGAGACTATTATAGCATGAGTATTTGGTCTGCTCCCAAACAAACGTACTAGTTAGCAATCATGCTATGAATGGGCTTGATCACTGATTGATAGGCATTGCTATATGTAGTCTTGCATAGTGGTTTTGAGACATAGCTAACCACTCAACCAGGGGCGGATTTAGGATTGTAGGAGATCCGGGGCTTAGCCCAGATAGGTAGATAGAATTTTTTTTACTTCGACACCACAACCTTTAACTTATACCACCACCTTAAAGCGGACAAAGGGCACTAGAGAACACTTAAATTCACACCCTTTAATTAATGAAGCAAACTATAATAATTTATAATAATAATAATAATAATAATAATAATAATAATAATAATAATAATAATAATAATAATAATAATAATAATAATAATAATAATAATAATAATAATAATAATAATAATAATAATAATAATAATAATAATAATAATAATAATAATAATAATAATAATAATAATAATAATAATAATAATAATAATAATAATACACTGTGTTTGTATAGCACCTTTCATACAAGAATTGCAGCTCAAAGTGCGTCACAGCAGTACAAAAAGACAGGCATAAAATTAGCACAACATTGGCAGATCAAGAGCAATGCATAAAGTGCAGACATAAAGCATTAAATAGATAGCAGTAAAATAGACAAAGTCAAGGTAAGACATAGAACATTAAATCACATCGTTTTTCATATTAGGATCTAAGATCTAGGGTTTGAAACAATGTGGCTTGGTGTCTGTCATTTTGGAAATGACACCAGACCACCCTGAAACTACACTCATATTCACGACGGTATAAAACGGAAATGTATGGATGGAAAAATTATCTGTTTTTTGCATCTTGACCGGAAGAAACTCAATGACAATCAACTATATTATTAGATCCATAGCTATAATATATAATATAGCTTTAGGCCTGCAAACACAGCCACGTATCCCCATGTTAAAAGTAGCTGGCCTTTCAACAGTAACAGTAAACAGCGCCATCTGGCACTGAAAGTGTTAATATGCGTCTTAGTTTACGGTTTGATTATCACTGATACAAAGTAAAATAGTGCAGTGCAATAAAATAGTTAGTAAAATAGAATAAAATAATGCAATAGTGCATTGCAATAAAATAGTTATCGTATTTTTTCGGGAGGCCGGTAAGGAGTGCATTACAGTAGTCGAGTCGACTTGAGATAAAGGCATGGATCTGGTTTTCAGCTGCCTTTTGATTTATAAATGGCCGCACTTTAGCTATGTTTCTAAGGTGGAAGAATTATGTTTTTGTCAACTTGTTGATTGTGATTTAAAGCTTAGGTCTGAGTCTACCATGGGTGTTTGGCTGGAGTTGAGGATGTAGACAAAATTCTTATTGGAGACTGGAACACGGATATGCAACGAAAAGATGCACCCGTCTTCAAGTCATTTAGTAGGTTTTGTGATCTGCACGGCCTCAGCCAGCTAATCACCCAACCCACACGTCTATGTGAATCAACTCAGACTACCATTGACCTCATTCTGACCTCCGACAAGTCCAAGATCTCCAATAAAGGGGTTATAGCATGCGGGTTAAGTGATCATTATATGATATTCTGTACCCGAAAAAAACTAAAACAAAAGGCTGGCTGCCACAAAACAGTCACATCTAGAGACCTCAAAACCTACTCTAGCGAGGCCTTCAACCTTGAACTGGAGAGTCTGGACTGGTCAGATGAACTCAATGGTACACTGGTTGAAGAAACATGGCATGGTTTCAAAACCAAATTCTCAACAATACTAAACGACATGGCCCCCCTAAGAACCACCAGGGTAAAAAATCGCGCTGAGCCGTGGATGCACTCCGAAATACTGGCCGCTATGAAAACCAGAGACAAAAAATGCTCTGAGTTTCGTAAAAGTCAGTCAAAGCTTACTAAAAGCACGAGCAGTGAACTCCAAGCCCACGTGACTGAACTCAAACTAGAAAGAAACAGACTAAGAAACGACGTAAACTCCATGATCAAAACTGCAAAAAAGAATTTCATCAATGACAAAACTGAGGAAAACAAAAACAAACCACGTGAACTTTGGAAATTACTCAATAATCAACTAGGATGCAGTAAAAAACTTAAAACCAGATTCTCAAACATAAACATAAAAACGGACAACACGCTCATCACAGACAAGCTGGATGTAGCCAATTACTTAAACATTTTCTTTACAAACATAGCCACAACACTGGTAAACAAACTACCCTCCCACTCAGGGCTTTATGGGGTAGAACACATAGTAGCTTACTACAAAAACCTAGGGGTCCGCAAGGACGACTTCAAGCTGGAAATGGTAACAACAGATGAGGTACTCAATAAACTGAGCGCCCTCCAACCTAACAAGGCCACTGGCCATGACAACATCCCCTCCAAATTCCTCAGAGACTCAGCAGCCGCCATCACCCCAATCATCACACACATAATAAACCTCTCCATAAAACAGGGACACGTCCCCAAGGACTTCAAAATTGCGAGGGTGACCCCTCTGCACAAAAAGGGCAGCAAATTAGACCCAGGCAACTACCGCCCTGTTTCTATTCTCACCTCCATCTCGAAAGTCATGGAAAAAATAGTCTACGAACAGGTCGAAAAGTACCTAGCGGAAAAAAATCTAATCTACGAATTCCAATCTGGCTTCAGAACATCCCACTCCACTGACACATGCCTTCTCTATTTGAATGACCACATCAAACAAGAGGTGGACGCAGGCAAATACTGCGGCATGGTCATGCTGGACCTACAAAAGGCCTTTGACACGGTCAATCACTCCATTCTGATTGACAAGCTAAAAGCAATTGGTTTTGATAGTCTATCAGTGAGCTGGATGCAATCCTACCTTGAGGGGAGGGAACAGATGGTGGAGGTAAACGGTACCCTATCCCCCCCCCTCACAGTGAGCTGTGGTGTTCCACAAGGAAGCATACTAGGACCGCTACTGTTCCTAATTTATGCAAATGACATGTCGTCAGCTTGTGACTGCAACTTGTTCCTGTTTGCGGACGACTCAGCCCTGCTGGTCTCTGACAAGAACAAGTTACAGGTTGAAAAAACCCTCAGCTCGGAACTAGGCAGAATCTGCATATGGCTCGCTGATAACAAACTATCATTACACATGGGCAAAACAGAGTCCATTCTCTTCGGTTCAAATAACAAACTCAGCAAGACCGACGGCTTCTCAGTTACAGTGGGTGACAATATTGTCACAAGGAAAGATGAAATTACCTACCTGGGTTCCATCCTAGAGGCTAATCTCTCCTGTGACAAAATGGCATCCAATGTAATAAAAAAAGTCAACCAACGAACTCGATTCTTGTACCGGATCTCCTCTCTGGTAAACAAGAATACCCTGAAGACTCTGGCAGGAGCACTCATTCAGGGGTACTACGACTATGCTTGCACCTCATGGTACCAAAGCACCTCAAAGGCGCTAAAAACAAAATTACAAACATCTCAAAACAAACTGGTCAGACTACTGCTTGACCTTACTCCTAGAACCCACCTCACCCCTGCCCACTTTGACAACCTAGGATGGCTTAGAGTAGACGACAGAGTACAGCAACTTGCAATGGGCCTGGTCTACAAGATACACTACACGACCAAGGTACCCATGTACATGTCAAAATACTTCCCAAAGGTCAGTGAATACCACGATCACAACACCAGAGGGAGCTCCACAAATCATGTTAAACCCAGATTCGGCTCAAATAAGGGACTAAACACGTTTAGCAATTATGCCACATCAATGTGGAACGCCCTACCCAAAGCTGTAAAGGAATGTGGATCACTACCCACTTTCAAAACCTCTCTCAAGGGACACCTACGGGAGACTGCAATTCAACACTGGCCCCTGTAAATATCCTAACCCAACCCCCTCCAATGTACAGTCATTTACCTAGTATGGTTTTGTCAATAGTCCAATGTACAATTTTGTTTGTTTGTACAGTGTCTCCTCCCCCCCCCCCCTCGATGTACAGTTTTACTTGTTTATACAGTGTGCCCCCCCCCCCCCCAACCACCTCCAATGTAAATTACCCAGTATGGTTGTCAATATCCCAATGTACCCAACCCCCCCCACCCAACCTCCTCCAATGTACAGTTTCTACGTCAAATGTATATACTCCCTTTTCTTGACTCCTTCTGTATCACAAACAGTACTGTATTTGCAAATCTGGTATGTCATAAATGTATAGATGTAGCAGTACTGACTATCTGTATGTCATGTATGTCATATATGTCCTGATGAATTGAAAATGGGGGACCCTGATGTAAACAAGACGAAAGTCTTTCTCTGGTCTGCATCCCCTTAACAATTGTGTGTATTGAGCTGTACTGTATTGTACCCATTCTGCAATCTGTTAATAAAGTTTTCAATCAATCAATCAAAACCATAACACCAAGACTTAACTCACTCAAATACAGTTAGCAGCTGGATAGACTACAGATGGAAATTTGCTTCTGCTAAATCTGGTGCAAACATATTTTCATGTAACAATGATTAATTGTAAAAAAAAATCAAAAATGTATTTTAGATTTTTTTTTGGAAAATAGATTCTGGGCTTTTCAGAAAACATTCGGGACTTGAGCCCAAGTAGCCACCCCCTAGCCCCGCCCTGACTCAACTCCTCAACCTGATTGATGAAAGAGTCAATGCTGTAGACATAGGATGTTATTTGTTACATTATGTAATTGCTAGCTACCATTTTATTGAAAATGAGAAGGATTAGCTCACGTTACTCACTCATCTCACGGGTCCAAAAATAGCCCTGTTTACCGCCAAGGAGTTGCTTACGCCCCTAGTTCATTTGATTGGTTCGGGCTAGTCTCGCCGCGTGTCGCGCCGCGTCATATCAGGACAGTGTCGCGTACTATTTCGTCTCCAGTTCGCTCGCTCGCTGGCTGTCAGGAAGCGGTGTAGGGCCTGCCACTGGGTAAGGTCGACTCCAGACTGAGGAATTCATGTTAAAGGAAAATAATACAAGTAAAGCAGAGATGTTTGACAGTGGAACGTTGTTCAACTCTCTGTGTAGGAGTGTGATAATATATGTGAAATATAATAATAATAATAATAATAATAATAATAATAATAATAATAATAATAATAATAATAATAATAATAATAATAATAATAATAATAATAATAATAATAATAATAATAATAATAATAATAATAATAATAATAATAATAATAATAATAATAATAATAATAATAATAATAATAATAATAATAATAATAATAATAATAATAATAATAATAATAATAATAATAATAATAATAATAATAATAATAATAATAATAATAATTCATTTTATTTGTATATCACTTGTAAGAACCCGAAGTTGCTGACAGTAGGCAGAGAAAAAAAGAAAAACAAAGAATAAAAAAAGGAACATCAGACCACTGGGGAAACAGGGAAACAGCAGGAGATACACAGAAACATAAAGCCACAGTAACAAACATCAGAACAGGTTGGAGGGGGGGGGGGGGTTAAGGTTGGGGAAGGTTGAAGGCTTGGGAGAACAGGTGGGTTTTAAGGTGGAAAGTGTGGGGGAGTCTCTGATGGTCTGAGGGAGGGAGTTCCAGAGTCGGGGTGCAGTGTGTGAGAAGGCCCGATCGCCAACATTTTTAAGTTTGGATGACGGGACGAAATACACTTTGTGTGTCAATTTCTATTGGGTTACACCTCCTTTTCCACAAAATGCTCAAAAGCCTCTAACTTGTCTCACTACTGTACACTACTGTTGTACATCCTCACTATTGACATGGATTTAATAAAGTTAAATCAGCAAAGGATTGTCCTTTTCACCTACCGGTAGTCATCATATTACGTGATAACTCCAAATGTTTATATATATGAATTGAAAATGGGGGACCCTGATGTAAACAAGACAAACGTCTTTCTCTGGTCTGCATCCCCTTAACAATTGTGTGTATTGAGCCGTACTGTATTGTACCCATTCTGCAATCTGTTAAATAAAGTTTGCATTCATTCATTCATTCATTCATTCATTCATTCATTCATTCATTCATTCATTCATTCATTCATTCATTCATTCATTCATTCAGGGTTTTTTGGCCAACAGCTACAGTAGCTGGTCTGTATCCTCTTCCATTCATTTGTGCTAAGTTAGGCCAGCTTGCCGCCGGGTAGCTTTCTACTGGACACACAGAGAGTAAATTGATATCTATCTTATCTCTGACTCTGGAGAAGACGGTAAGCACATTTCCCATAATGGCGGCGTGTTCCTTTAATGGCTGCATTTATAACCGTTGATTAACGATCAGTTGGGTTACTCAAGTCTCAGACCTGAGGTCTCCTAGTGCAGGGAGATCCATCAAGAATGGCTGCTACCGTACTTTGCTTCCCAAAGTTCAATACAGAACTATCCATTTGCCTCTCAAATCCAAATTGTCTGCATACTTACCCTGCTTTTTGCATACTTACCTCTAATTAAGGTCATACTTACCCTCCCTCGAGTCCCTACACTCCACCAGGGCCTTGAGGAGGGCGCTGAAGATCATGGCAGACCCCGTCCACCCGGTCACGGCCTCTTCACCATGCTTCCCCACGGCAGGCGGCTACGGCTGCCCAGGCCAAGACACTTAAAACCTGTCAGACTCAGCTTCTTCCCCTCTACTCAGCAGCTTGCCTAGTAAACGAGTCTGTCCCCCTGCTCCACCCCCCCCCCTCTATGGCGAGCTGCTAGTTTTGCACTTTATTACTATTTATTATTATGTTATTCTTATTGTGAAAAAAAGTCATGCACTAAAATGTCATATCACGTTCCATTTGTATATACAATATGGTGAATAAAGAAATCTGAATCTGAATTCTAAAAGTTAAATTATGTTAAATAATAATTTGCTCCAATGCTTAAAATGAAATGTAGTTCCTCATTCATTCGTATACTGTAGGTACTTTATCATTGTCTGTGCCTTCTAAAGTAAAGCGCTACCCGTTATTTCTAACTAATTTCATTTTTTTGGTCTCAAATCTGTGATTTTTAACTCCTCATCTAAAGTAGTGATCAATGACATCCCCATAGCTAGGGTGTGTTCTACACGTTTCCTTGGTGTTCTGCTTGATGAATCCCTATCATGGAAACCTCATATCACAGCCATAACTACAAAAATGGCCAAGAGTATTGGTATTCTTGGAAAAACACGTCACTTGCTGAGCACCGAGGTTGCCACAATGTTATATTACTCTATGGTTTACCCATATATCAATTACTGTAATTTAGTTTGGGGTAGTACTCATCAGACCAAACTTGAGCCCATATACCGTCTGCAGAAACGAGCTCTAAAAATAATCAGCTGTGTTCAACGAAGTCATTCTTCTCAGCCTCTATTCCATAAGTTAGGTATACTCAGTGTTTATCAAGTGAATCATCTTCAGACTGGTTTATTTGTGCATAGTTCTTTAAACAGAGCCCTTCCCCCTTTTTTCATGACATGTTTGCCCACAATCACCAAATTCATAATTACCCCACACGTAGTTCCTGTTTGCTTAGACCACCCCTTTCCCGCACTTCCCAATCTCAGTTTTGTTTGCTCTACCGAGGGTCAAAGTTGTGGAACTCTTTGCCTCCACATATTTTGGAATTTTCTTTTCTGAAATTCAAAAGAGCACTGAAATATCATCTCCTAGATCACCAATATTTCCCATATGGACTTCCTTTACAAACTGTGGTCTGATGGCTTGTTGTATTTTGTTATTGTATTTTCGTTTTATTATATATTCTTCCTGTCACTAGTTGTTTTCTCTATACCAGAAATTGTATGGCATGGGTGCCTGCTTCTGTGTCTATGTAGACCTGCTTGTGTGTGTTTGTTTGGGGGGGGGGGATTTTATATTTTATCTTAATTAGAGCTGGGCCGTTAACGGCGTTAACGTGCTGCGTTATCGCAAGACTAGTATCGCGCGATAATATAATTGACGTCGTTAATCTTTTTCTCAACGTTGGGTCTGTATTGTCCTTAAATACTTGCCGTAGTTCACAGCTGTGGTGCCCAGAAGTGATTGCACGTATGTACCGGAGCTGTAGTCAGAATAATGTGTTAAACTAAAGTAACTTTAGTGGTCCGGTAATCATTGTTATAAAGGTGAGGTTAAGAAGTCCTCAGGATATAACACAATTCGGCGATGAGGACGTCTGAATCTGCGCAATGCAAGAAAGAAGAAGTCCGTTGAGAGCTTTGTTTACATTATTAACGTTAGCTTAGCAAGTTAGCATGTTAGCTCACGTTGCTCACGTTGCTCTTGGAAACATCTACAAGAGGAGGAAATCCACTTTACACACTAAAGGAAGGATCGACTGGACTATCGTGAGTGTTTACAACATAAATGGCTTGGGTTATTTGAAATATTGGACCGTTTGATGACAATGTGGAGCAATAGGAAATGAAAATGGGAGACCCTGATGTAAACAAGACAAACGTCTTTCTCTGGTCTTAACAATTGTGTGTATTGAGCCGTACTCAGACTGTAGTAGCTGTTCAGTGTTCTCTTGGATGTGGACCTGAGACTGCAGTAGCTGTTCAGTGTTCTCTTGGAGGTGGACCTGAGACTGTAGTAGCTGTTCAGTGTTCTCTTGGATGTGGACCTGAGACTGTAGTAGCTGTTCAGTGTTCTCTTGGATGTGGACCTGAGACAGTAGCTGTTCAGTGTTCTCTTGGATGTGGACCTGAGACAGTAGCTGCTCAGTGTTCTCTTGGAGGTGGACCTGAGACTGCAGTAGCTGTTCAGTGTTCTCTTGGAGGTGGACCTGAGACTGTAGTAGCTGCTCAGTGTTCTCTTGGATGTGGACCTGAGACTGTAGTAGCTGTTCAGTGTTCTCTTGGATGTGGACCTGAGACTGTAGTAGCTGTTCAGTGTTCTCTTGGATGTGGACCTGAGACTGTAGTAGCTGTTCAGTGTTCTCTTGGAGGTGGACGTGAGACTGTAGTAGCTGTTCAGTGTTCTCTTGGAGGTGGCCCTGAGACTGTAGTAGCTGCTCAGTGTTCTCTTGGATGTGGACCTGAGACTGTAGTAGCTGTTCAGTGTTCTCTTGGATGTGGACCTGAGACTGTAGTAGCTGTTCAGTGTTCTCTTGGAGGTGGACCTGAGACTGTAGTAGCTGTTCAGTGTTCTCTTGGATGTGGACCTGAGACTGTAGTAGCTGTTCAGTGTTCTCTTCATTCGTGGAACTGTTACACTGAGCTTGCACTGAATTTGTTGAGAAACCTGCTTCTGCAGCAGTCTGTGTGTGAGCAACCAGTCAGCAGCATTGTGAATTCAGAGATTCACTTAAAGACACATTGAGAGACAGGTTTGTGTGTGGATTAAGAAATGAAGGTGCACAGAAGAAAATTACAATAAATCTGGTTTTAAAAGAAACACTGGCAATTACAAAAAGAAGAGACATGTTCATGCTGTTGAACAAGGAGATAGAACAGCTAGTGACTCCTCAGATGAAGAGGAGAGGATAAATGTCCTCCTCTGGTCATTATTTGGGTAGAACACACATATTTTTGAATGCCTTTGGCAGACTTTTTTTTTTTGAGCCATTTTAATCTAGATTAATCTAGATCAATTCCAGGATTGCAGGTAGATTAATCTAGATTAAAAAAAGTAATCTATGCCCAGCTCTAATCTTAATATAATATCAGTGCAATTTTGCTTCCTGGTGAATGCCACATGCAAGCCCCTAGAGGGTTTTTAGGCAATTCTCCTACACATCCCCTGTGGATTATATTGTATTATATATGTAATTGTTTTTATATGTGTAAACAAACAAACAAACAAACAAACAAATAAAGTAAAGCGCTACCCGTTATTTCACATTGTATAATCTGTAGTATACAACTGACTAAGGACAGTCAGTCTGACGTACTGGTGAGCACAGAAGGCAGCTCTGTGACCTAAACTATTTAATACTTTTAATAAACAACAATAATAATAGCCTAATAATAATAATAATAATAATAATAATAATAATAATAATAATAATAATAATAATAATAATAATAATAATAATAATAATAATAATAATAATAATAATATGACACGGTGGACCACTCTCCTGCAGGTCATTAGGACAGCACACTGCGGACCACTCTCCTGCAGGTCATTAGGACAGCATACTGTGGACCATTCTCCTGCAGGTCATTAGGACAGCACACGGTGGAACACTCTCCTGCAGGTCATTAGGACAGCACACTGCGGAACACTCTCCTGCATGTCATTAGGACAGCACACTGCGGAACACTCTCCTGCAGGTCATTAGGACAGCACACTGCGGAACACTCTCCTGCAGGTCATTAGGACAGCACACTGCGGAACACTCTCCTGCAGGTCATTAGGACAGCACACTGCGGAACACTCTCCTGCAGGTCATTAGGACAGCACACTGTGGAACACTCTCCTGCAGGTCATTAGGACAGCACACTGTGGAACACTCTCCTGCAGGTCATTAGGACAGCACACTGTGGAACACTCTCCTGCAGGTCATTAGGACAGCACACTGTGGAACACTCTCCTGCAGGTCATTAGGACAGCACACTGTGGAACACTCTCCTGCAGGTCATTAGGACAGCACACTGCGGAACACTCTCCTGCATGTCATTAGGACAGCACACTGTGGAACACTCTCCTGCAGGTCATTAGGACAGCACTCTGTGGAACACTCTCCTGCAGGTCATTAGGACAGCATACTGTGGACCATTCTCCTGCAGGTCATTAGGACAGCACACTGTGGAACACTCTCCTGCAGGTCATTAGGACAGCAGACTCAGTTGGCACTGTTCAAAACGTACCTTTTTAAACTAGCTTTTAAATTAATTATTATCTTTATTTTATTGTCTTATTTTTCTTTATTTCTATTATTTTTACTTAAATATTCTAGTATAATTTGTATCATTATTTTACGTCGTTTTTTAAATTATTTTATTTGTTATTCACTAATGTCTTATTTTACTGTTATAATTTTTTTTCTTATTGTTTACAATCTAATTTAGCTATTTTATTAGTCAAGTCAATCAAGAGTTTTATTTGTCACGGCATACAAGTATACAATGAAATGCGGGTGGTCTTGCCCGCAACGATGTGCAATACAGTAGTACAACATATAATAGAATCCAATAGACAACATTGTGCAGTAAACAGGTAACATAGTGGGACATCACGGTATTTGTACATAGTTATTTACAGAGCATGAAGGACATGCTAGGTCCCTAGGTAGTGCAATACACTGTTACTATACTATTTTTAAAGTGACCTTTCTTTGTGTCCATAAGTGTGGGCGTGTGCAGCATGAGTGAGTGCTTTCTCATGTTAAAGTGGCTATTATTATTAGTTATTATTATAACTATTTAATTTTTCTGTCTTTATTATTATTTTATTTGTAATTATTTTTATTGTCTTATGTTATTGTCTTACTTTTCATCTTATTTAGCTATTTTTACTATCTTATCTAGTTGTTTTATTCCCGTTTTTATCATTTTATCATATTTAATTAATACTTTTTTTTTTTTTTAAATGTATCCTTTTTTTTTTTTGTAAAGCACTTTGAGGTGCAATCTGTATGAATGGTGCTATATAAATAAAGGTATTATTATTTTACATTTATTTTTATTTAAATTAAATGTATTTTATTTTAAGACTTTAAAGAATGTCATGTTTTTAGACATGTCTATATTATTAAAATGGGAGCTAAATATATTATACTTTATGATTATATTACATTATATTATAATAACATTAAATTACATTATATTATATCATATATATTATTTATATTATTCAAATGGAACTCAAACATGTTCCGTTGTGATGTCACAGTATTATGTCACAGTATGATGTCATAATCAAACATTCTAGAACATTTGTGTATCTATTCAACAATTCTCTCAGAAGATCTCAGATCTCAGAAGACAAGTGAAGATATCACTTGTTGAGTCTGGCTACTTGTCTGTAAGCTTGAATATATTCTGTAGATAATTTTTAAATCACCACATGGAAAAGGAAACAAGCGCCATGTCCTGTACAATCCTTAATGACCTGCGTCTGGAGGGAAGGTTCTGTGATGTGGTTATTAAAGTCAACAGCACTGAGTTTAATGCCCATAGGGCCATCCTGTGTGGCTGCAGCAACTATTTCAGGTAAGTTTAGCTTGGTTCATGTTAGCTTGGTTCAGGTTAGCTTGGTTCAGGTTAGCTTGGTAGGGATGGATGTGTCCGTCATCTAGACGCTTCAATGAATTAATTTGATTTGAATAATTTACTTTGACTGTGCTAAGACCTTATACTGTACTTCTCCTGTAGAAAGATAATATACTGTACTGCTACTGTAAACAGATACTATACTGTACTTCTACTATGGAAATATACTATACTTCTACTGCGAAAAGACCTTATGCTTCTGTGAAAATACCATATACTGTACTTCTACTGTAAACAGATACTATACTGTACGTCTACTGTAAACAAAATATTATACTTCTACTGTGCTAAGACCCTATACTTCTACAGTGAAAATATATTAGTACACAGGACAGAATGTTGCTTACTGTTTACTCATCAGATATCTCTATATTCTGCATCCCACAGAACCCTCTTCCCTCGCTGCAGCGACTCAGAGAAACCAGTCTACAGTATCCCTGGGGTGTCCCCGGGTATGATGCAGCTCATCATAGAGTACGCCTACACACGCTTTGTGCCGGTGACAGCAGAGAACGTGGAAGAGCTTCTGGTGGCTGCAGACCAGCTTCTCGTCACTGGCATAGTACGAGTGTGCTCTGACTTCCAAGAGGGCCAGCTGTCTCTGGAAAACTGTGTCGGCATCTGGAGGTTTGCGGACATCTACTGCTGCCCTGACCTGAAGCGCAAGGCCCATCTCTTCATCGTGTGCAACTTTGAGGAGATGCTGCGTGTCTCACAGGAGTTTGTGGTGCTGTCCCTGCCGCAACTGGTGGACATCATCGAGAGGGATGACCTGAACGTGAAGAACGAGGAGACGGTGTTCGAGGCCGTCCTCCGTTGGATCGACCACTCCCGTGAGGAGCGTAAAACACACATCCCTTTGCTGCTGCCCAAGGTAACTAATTGTATCACTGCAGTGGCGTTGCGCAATATGTGGGGGCTCCCCCGCAGGTCGGACCATGGGGCCCCGCGCCCTCCCCTAAATCAATAATATAGTGACATGAGATAGACATCGCGGCCACTTTTTTAAAATGTTTATTTTTTCAGGCATCTTTTGTAAACAGTATAGGGTCAGTAGGAACTTTCTGTATAAAGATGCATCTGATTTAAAGAGTATAGGTCAGTAGGAACTTTCTGTATAAAGATACATCTGATTTAAACAGTAGGGTCAGTAGGAACTTTCTGTATAAAGATACATCTGATTTAAACAGTAGGGTCAGTAGGAACTTTCTTTATAAAGATACATATTTTGTAAACAGTATAGGTCAGTAGGAACTTTCTGTGTAAAGATTCATCTGATTTAAACAGAATAGGGTCAGTAGGAACTTTCTTTATAAAGATACATCTGATTTAAACAGTAGGGTCAGTAGGAACTTTCTTTATAAAGATACATCTGATTTAAACAGTAGGGTCAGTAGGAACTTTCTGTATAAAGATACATCTGATTTAAACAGTAGGGTCAGTAGGAACTTTCTTTATAAAGATACATCTGATTTAAACAGTATAGGTCAGTAGGAACTTTCTGTATAAAGATACATATTTTGTAAACAGTATAGGTCAGTAGGAACTTTCTGTGTAAAGATTCATCTGATTTAAACAGAATAGGGTCAGTAGGAACTTTCTTTATAAAGATACATCTGATTTAAACAGTAGGGTCAGTAGGAACTTTCTTTATAAAGATACATCTGATTTAAACAGTAAGGTCAGTAGGAACTGTATAATAATACACATCTGATTTAAACATCATTGACAAATACAAACAAGTGGCTGTGTATTTTTTGTAACATGAAGGTATATTGTAGAACGTTATAGCCTATCATCATTGGAGTTCACACAACGGAACAGTTCACATATATAACATTCTGTATAAAAGAAAAGTACCCTACAAAAAACAAACAAACAAAACACATCCTATAGGCTACATAGAGGATGCAACCAGGAGCTGCTTTGTAGGCCTATTATTTTAGCGTGTCTCCTGGCATTCTTCTGCGCAAAGTCCTGTATAACAGTCTTTAAATCTATACTGCACGCATGTCGGCTCTCAATACTAAGGACTGCTAACCCAGACAGTCTCTCTTGCGACATTGTGCTCCTCAAATAGGTCTTTATTAATTTAAGTTTTGAGAAAGATCTCTCAGCACTGGCAACAGTCACGGGTATAGTTAACAACAATTCCAGTGATGTGGCAACATTGGGGATACTTGGCAAAATGGACTGATTTTCAATGAGCAGGGTTTGTGCACGGTCTTTGATTGTTCCACGGTCAATTTTCTTTATAGTAGGCCTAAGAGCATTACGGAGGGACAGGATCTGGAAAGGAAACTCGGCTGACAGGTCGTCTTTATACTAGCCTGATAAAGCACTTGCGGACTGTGAGACAGATCCTCTGCTGTCACCGGCACAAAGCGTGTGTAGGCGTACTCTATGATGAGCTGCATCATACCCGGGGACACCCCAGGGATACTGTAGACTGGTTCCTCTGGGGGGTGCGGGGGCCTCCGCTACGCCAGTGTATCACTGTATATCTGTATGTCATGTATGTCATACATTTACATTTTACATTTACATTTAGTCATTTACATTTACATTTAGCTGACGCTTTTATCCAAAGCGACTTACAAGTTCTGTATGACAAGTCATCAGGGAGGGTACAACTCTATCAGCTGAGTAACAATGTTCATCAAAGTGTTTCGTGTTACAGCGTAGGTTAGTTTATTAGGACAAGTGTATGACAGTAAGGTTAGTTAGGGTTAGATATTATATATATATTTTTTTCAGATAATGGTTGAAGAAGTGCGTCTTTAGTCGACGGCGAAAGATTGGACTGGTTTCGGTTGTCCTAACTGGGGTGGGTAGTTCATTCCACCATTGTGGGGCAAGGACTGAGAATAGGCGACTTCTCTTTGATGACCCTCCCGGAGCTTGGATAGGAGTAGGTCTGAGGCGGCCAGAAGATGCAGAGCGTAGGGGTCTTGAGGGTGTGTAGTTAGAGACCATTGACCGGAGGTAGGCGGGAGCGGTTCCCTTTGCCACACGGTATGCTAGGTCGAGGGCCTTGAAGCGGATTCGTGCAGCAATGGGGAGCCAGTGCAGGTCCCTAAGAAGTGGGGTGACATGGGCTGACTTCGGTGGGTTTGAGATCAGGCGGGCCGCTGCGTTCTAAATGAGTTGAAGAGGCTTGGTGGCAGTGGCCGGGAGGCCAGCAAGCAGTGCGTTGCAGTAGTCGAGGCGGGAGATGACTGTTGATTGGACGAGGATTTGGGTGGCTTCTTTTGTCAGGAAGGGGCGGATCCTTCTGACGTTGCTCAGGAGGAATCTGCAGGTTCTGGTTGTCGCTGCGATGTGAGCAGAGAAGTTCAACTGGTCGTCGAGGACAATACCAAGGTTCTTGGCGGTCGGGGACGCGGTCACAGCTGCATTCTCGACTGTGATGGAAAGGTCGGTCTTGATGAATTGAAAATGGGGGACCCTGATGTAAACAAGACAGAAGTCTTTTTCTGGTCTGCATCATTACAATTGTTTGTATTGAGCCGTACTGTATTCTACCCATTCTGCAATCTGTTAATAAAGTTTTCAATCAATCAAACAATCAATACAGTGGTTCTCAAACATTTGGGTCCAAACTGTTCCCTAGAAACAGAATTCCAGTGAAACCGTCTACAACCGCTGTCTAAGTTGTAATCGCTGTCTGCTTGTCTCTTCCCAGGTTCGCATGGGCTTGATGAGGCCTGACTACTTCCTGAACAATGTCCAGAACAACCCTGTGGTGAGGGACAGCCACGACTGCAGGCCGCTCATCCTCAGCGTCCTGAACCCCCCTGGCTCTGACAGGCTCCCAAACCCCCTGACCCGCCCACGCCTGCCCCAGGAGGTCCTATTGGCCATTGGAGGCTGCAGTCACGGCAGTATTGTCATGGAGGCTTACGATATCCGAGCCGGTGGATGGATCGACGTGAACGTAGAGGCGGAGAGTCGCCGGGTCTACCAAGGCACCGCTTATCTCCACGGTCTGGTCTACTTCGTCGGTTGGTGGGACTACATGAAGGATCTCAGCAGTGTGTGCAGGTTCAACCCCGTCACTCGCAGCTGGCTGCAGGCGGCTCCCATGCACTCATGCCGCGGTGACGTCAGCGTGGTCGCGTTGGACGGCTGTATCTACGCCATGGGAGGGTATGACGGAAACGTGGTACTGAACACCGCTGAGCGCTACGAGCCGGAAACCAACCAGTGGACAGTGATTTCACCCATGCTGGAGCACAGGAGTGAAGCCGGGGCAGCAGCCCTCCACGACAAGGTGGGTGGAACTGAGGGACACAAGGTGCTTGATGAACACAAGGAACGTTAGATCAGAAATCATAAATGTCTTTATTGCCAAGTAAGCTTGCACAAACAAAATATTTGTCTGGGTCCTTTGGTGCATCAACATTAACAGACAATTAAAGTAGAATGAAATTAAATGGAATATATAAACTAAATTAGAATATTCTTTCTTATTACAGGTTTACATCTGTGGTGGCTTCAACGGGGCGGAGTGTCAGCTCACAGCTGAGTGCTACAGCTCAGACACTGACCAGTGGACTCTGATCGCCCCCATGAGCAGCAGGCGTTTGGGAGTGGGAGTGGCTGCGTACGGAGGACAAGTCTATGTGGTAGGTGCACACAGAGACAAATGCTTTATACTAGATCTTTTTATAGATATGTATCATTTGACTTGCAATGCTGCTGTGACACCCTCATTTCCCTAAGTGGATTAATACAGTGTCTGCCTGCCTGCCTGCCTTAACCACATACTAAAACATTCCTCTCATGTGTCCTGTCCTCAGGTGGGAGGGTTTGACGGTGGAAACCACCTGCGTAGCGCGGAGGCCTACAGCCCCTTGACTGACTCCTGGCGCGCCCTGCCCACCATGCTCACCCCCCGCAGCCACTTTGGCATCGGGGTGTTGGACGACCTGCTCTTCGTGGTCGGAGGCTCCAATGGCTTGAACGACATCTCCAACGTGGAGCGCTACGACCAGAGCAGCGACAGGTGGACTGTAGCCGAGGACATGAAGATCCAGCGCAGTGGCCTAAGCTGCTGCATAATGCATGGCCTGCCTAACATGAGCCAGTACGCTGCTCCCCGTGGCGCCCTGCAGTGACCCCTGGAGGAGGAGGAGGAGGAGGAGGATGAGGAGGAGGAGGAGGAGGAGGAGGAGGAGAGGAGGAGGAGGAGAGGGATGAGGAGGAGGAGGAGAGGAGAGGGAGGAGGAGGAGGAGGAGGAGGAGAGGAGAGGAGGAGGAGGAGGAGGAGGAGGAGGAGGAGGAGGAGGAGGAGGAGGAGGAGGAGGAGGAGGAGGAGGAGGAGGAGGAGAGGGAGAGAGAGGAGGAGGAGGAGCAGGAGGAGGAGGAGGCAGCGGGGGGATCCATCTTAAGAACCTTAAACATGTATTAGACCAAAATAAATTGTTTTTTTATTTATTTATTTTATTTATATTTATTTAGCCAGATAAAACATTGATCTGGTCCAAGAGGCCCCAACGAGAGTACAAATATACATATATACACATATACATACATACATATATACATATATATACATATACCAACATACATATACACTAATAACAAAATAAAAACACAGTTAAGAATCATACACATAAGCAAATAAACAAACAAACATATGCACAGCCTATGTACAAAATAAATAAACAGTTAATCTCTAGTCTTTACAGTTTTCTTCGATTGCATAAACACTCAAATCAAAAGTATTACACAATTATCAAAACCTTACACTCAAGGAGCAAAACATAGGCCCAGATTTGGACCCCTATAAGCACAAAGTCAGCCTCACACTTTTTGGAAAACAATACACACAGTGATTTGCAAAACACTAAACACACTTGCATTACATTACACACAGAATGTCAAATTACCACACATATGAGCCAATTGGTTAAACACAGCCATCAGATGCACAAACACACCATTGCTTAATTGTAGATACACCCCCCTTAGCGACTATTTTGTGTTTTTTGCCTATATTTCTTTGTGTTTCTGTGTACAACGATGGCTGTGTTGATTATTATGTCATGAAATTGGGTCAGTTTGGTCATTGTCTATATCCAATATGTAAAACGATCATCATTAGAATACCTATAAAAAAAAAGTTATAGGCCTTAGCTTGCCAATTAACCTAGTGGTTTTTTTTCTTCCCTTTGACTCCCATGTTAAAACGCTGATTTTTAATCTGCACTCATTCATTAAATTGTCGCTGTAATTATCAAATAAACGCCCTTTTCATACTGCCGTGAGCCAGTGGATGTTCCAGGAAGTCTGTTACCGAATTATGACACACGGTGGCACAATTGCACTATGGCTGATATAGCCAGCCAAAGAACCGGGCCATTGTGCTCCCTATTGGTCCAAGAGGGTGATATCATCAGCCTGCAGCCTGTAGCGGGGGGGGGGGGGGGGGGGGGTGGCGCGGATAGCGAGCAATGATTGGAAGGACTCCCTTCTCCTCCTTCCTCCTCGTGTCACACAGCGGCTGAGCTGTGCCGAGGTGCCGCCCCCCTTGCCCCCCTGGTGCTTCAACAGACAGCGGTGTGTCTTCAGAACGGGAGAAACGTTTACTGTAACCCTGCGGGTATAATAAGCAGTGCTTACTAACGTTATTAGTTACGCTATTTCTGACCGAATTAGTCATTCATTTGTAAATATTAAGACAGATTCTTTTTCACACAGACTTGGTGCATGTTTTCCACGGTGTAATATGGGGTTGAAAACGTGTATAAATATGAAATAAATGCAGATTTCTGCGTTTTTTTTGTCATAAAAAGGGATTTACTATCAAACAAATGGGAAGATAAGTGGTTGAAATTCGGAAATAGTTGTAATCTTTTACAGATATATTGAGGTTATGCTCTTAGTGCTCTTCCTGAAAATAATTTTTTTTTATATAAAAAATTAATAATTATATGGCCTTGAACTTGATGCAACACTTTCCTGCTTAGCATTATAACTCTGCCAACTCGTTAAGGGAGCATAAGAGTTTTAAGCACTATAAAAATGCAGCAGGTGAGTTCACCTGTCTTCAACCAAAATGGAAGGAGAGTGAAGTACTGTACACAGAGAACGTGAAAATATACAATACATTCACCAAACACTACACAAGACAACCAATGATGCAAACTGATGAAAATATACATTTTCTCTCCATATACCCAAATCAGTCAACATGGAGAATCACAACAAAAATATCTCTTGCCAGATCCAGCTAGGCAAAGAGATATTGTCTAGTATTTTCTGTACTCTATTTAAGTTTTTTCTATTTTTGTTTTTATGTTACTGTAATTTTAACCTGTACTGGATACAGTATTTTATGTTTGTCTGATATTTGCTGAGCTTACAGTGTTATGCACACACTGTAGTAGCATGAAAACGAAAGGTTATTTCAAAACCTAGTTATATGAATACTGGCTGAGCGTCTCGCTCTGCCAATGAGATATCCTCTTATCTCCACGCACATATTGTGCACACGAAACAAACAAATGCACCCACTTGCACGTGACCAAGCCACTCCCATGCGTCTCCCTATATGACGCCGGAAATGGTCACGCTCTACCTTCCTCAGAACGATTTCCCATCCAAGGGACCTCAGGGCACTAAGAGCGAGACGCTCAGCCAGTATTCATATAAGTAGGTTATGAAATAATCTTTCGTTATATAGCATACTTGGCTATCGCGTCTCGCTCTTAGCCAATGACATATGAGACAGAGCGGACGCGTGGCCCGACAAGTGTACCCCCTGAGGGCCCGTAAGCCCCAGCCAGGGAGGAGGGGAGTCCCGTCCACCAGCCCGTCCTAACGAAGGGGGGGAAGCAGTCAGCTCCACCAAAGTGCGCCCCTGAACGCACAGCACAGGCGGGACCACGTGCGACACAAATGGCGGGACGCAGGAGAGGTCCCAGACCTCAGAACTGCCTGGGAGACAGAACCCCCAGTCATGTCCACAAGGTAAAACTTAACAAAAGGACCCGGGGAGGACCAGGAGGCCGCAGCACAGATGTTCTCCACGAGGCCCCCCCTAACAGGGCAGCAGCCCGGGGGGGGACCTGTCCAGCCAACGTGTAGCAAAATGCAACGCCCTTGCACAACCAATGTGACAGGTGCTGCTTGGACAGCGCCTCACCCGCATTAGGGCCACCGTAACAAACAAACAGTTGATCGGAAGCCCTGAGATCCCGAGTCAGACTGAGGTAAACCCCCAGTGCACTCACAGGACACGACAGGTGAAGGCTTGCCTCCAACACACTAGCGTGAGGAGGCAGACGAACGCCTGAACCACAAAATCCCTGGAGCGAAAAGAGCTCCGGATATTCTTTGGCACGAAGACTGGATTAGGCCTCAGAGTCGCACCGCTATCGGCCGAATAGACAGGCACTCAGGCCGCACCGAGAGAGCACACAGCTCACCCACGCGCTTAGCGGAGGTGATGGGCAAAAGGAACGCAGTCTTAAAAGACAGCCGATCCAATGGCGCCTGCTAAAGAGGCTCAAACGGGGCCTCCGACAACCGGCCCAGGACCAGTTGGAGGTCCCACTCGGAGACAGAGAACGTTCCACAGGCTTGAGACGCTGAGCGCCAAGCAGGAAACGTTTCACGAGAGGGTGGCTGAACAATGTTCTGCCCCAACACTCGACCATACGCCACTTCCCAGCATAAGCCGCGGTAGTGGACGGAGCGCGCGCGTTCCAGATGGCGTTAACCACAGAAGAGTCAAGACACATCACCACCAAATTCACACTTTCAGCATCCAAGCCTAGAGGCTGCCCCAGAACAGGAGTTCCGCGTGCCTGAGAGAGGGCCCGCGGTGACCACGGAACAGGCCACGGCGGGGCCACCAAGAGCTGAATCAGGGCCGGGAACCACACAGCTGAGCCCCGGCCCGGCGCAACCAGGATCAAGTCCCGTGCTCCCGACATACAGTACCCGCCCCAACAGTTGAGCTATCAGGTGTATGGGGGGGAATGCGTACAGAATCCCGGGGCGGTCACGGAATCGGTCCCAGACCTGTCCGACTATGTCTGGACGTAGTCCCCACTCGTCATATTTAGCATTTAGCATTTTAGCATTTAGCATTTTAGATTATATACTAGATTAGATTTAGATTATTGGATTATTAGATTATATATTGCAAATATTTAGTGTAGGGCAAATATAACTGAGAGGGCATACATACCCTCATCTCGCACCGTGTTGCCCATATGCACATGTCCAGAGTTAAGTATATTGATTTGTTATATTGTTTACACTGCGTTTTTACTACATGTACCTCCCCTCCCCCCTCCCCCCTCCCCCGTGCTGCTATGATGCCTGGATTTCCCCAAGGGGATCAATAAAGAAATATCTTATGTTATCTTATCTCATCATCATGTACTGTATACTGTAAAAACGAGTGCAGTGTCTGCATAAAATGCGCTCATTTGGAACGGGCCGATTGCTTGGCCCCTGGTGTTGCTTTCTCGAGAACCGCTCATCCAATTAAAGTCACCCTCAACACGGCACCTCCTAGGGTCTTCAGAAATAAACCCGCCAGTGTGAATATGATCAGATGAACAGTTCTCGAGAAAGTTAAGAACAGACAGAGATTCCTTCCATTTTAAGTTAGATTACTTATAGGAATCAGCTCAAACAGATGTTTTGAAGTGAGACTGATAACCCGGAGTCCATTAAAAGTATCTCAACAGATTTGCATTCGATCTGAGATGGGAGGCTGCTCGAGCACGATAGATCAATTCCAAAGTTGGACAACAATGTTTTTGTTCCAGGCTAATTTCTGCCTCCAGACGGGATGAGTTATAGCCTCGTCTGTGGCCTGAGCCTCGGGTGTCAACAGAATTACAATTCCACTCAGACAAGGGGACATAACGACAAGATAAAGGAAGAAAGGAAGGAAGGGGAAGGAAGAGAGGAAGGAAGGAAAGCCACACGGAGATAATGGGCAGTGGAGAACAAAGGGAAAGCGGTCAATACGATGTCTTGAGTGAGTGCTGGGTGACTTTAAGTGTCACCGGTAGATGAACAACAGGGATCGGGTTGTGAGATTGTGTTGTGTGTGTGTGTTGTGTGTGTGTGTGTGTGTGTATGTGAGTGTGTTTTCCGTGTATGTGTGTCTGTGTGTGCGCACATGCTGGTGTGTGTGCAGGGAATAGAGTTGGGTTTGGTACAAAGACACTCATTACTTCGGTCCTGTCGCCTCTGTAGGCCGTCTGACCTCCTCTAAGCAAGCGGTCTGAACGCTCTCCTCTTATCCTCCCGGACTGATGTACGTGCGAGCGAGCAGATAGCCTCCTCCTCCTCCTCCTCCTCCTCCTCCTCCTCCTCCTCCTCCTCCTCCGACGTCTAACGGTTGACCAGCAGCACCTGACGGGCCGACACACTCGCACACCTCATGTTTACCAATGAGCCTGTGGAGGTGATGCTGCCATTCAGGGTGAGAGAGAGAGAGAGAGAGAGAGAGAGAGAGAGAGAGAGAGAGAGAGAGAGAGAGAGAGAGAGAGAGAGAGAGAGAGAGAGA
>NC_140179.1:75125984-75129692 GCF_963971535.1 Notolepis coatsorum | reverse complement strand
AAGCCAAGCTTTTCATCTGGGCTACTTCAAAATAGACTACCTAAAGTAAAACACCGGAGCACTCATAAAGTCTGCATGTTTATTTCAGGGGGTGACTGATTTGTTTTGACAAGTGTCTTCCTCAGAGTCAACAGCAGAACAAAGAAAAGGGGAGGCATATCCTCTCACACAATTAGGTAATTGACAGCCATTTCTTTTTTAAATTGTGAAAAATAATGAAGAAAGAAATGATTAAAATATAAGTAAGTAAGAAGAATAACTAATGGGTCGCATCACAATTGTATACATCGATATACATTACATAATATACATATCAACAATATTTAGACAGGAAGGGGTAGGGTCTATAACAATTACATAGTCCAATTGCTTCTTTATAGTGGCCCTTACACCCACCTACCAAGTATCCTGTTACTTATAACATGCAGGGAGGGAAGGGTCTCTGCAGAGAAAGACACCACCACACACTTCTAGTGGCCCATAAAGACACCACCACACACTTCTAATGGCTCATAAAGACACCACCACACACTTCTAGTGGCTCATAAAGACACCACCACACACTTCTAGTGGCTCATAAAGACACCACCAGACACTTCTAGTGGTCATAAAGACACCACCACACACTGTAGTGGCTCATAAAGACACCACCAGACACTTCTAGTGGGTCATAAAGACACCACCACACACTGTAGTGGCTCATAAAGACACCACCACACACTGTAGTGGCTCATAAAGACACCACCACACACTGTAGTGGCTCATAAAGACACCACCACACACTTCTAGTGGCTCATAAAGACATAAAGACACCACCACACACTTCTAGTGGCTCATAAAGACACCACCACACTTCTAGTGGCTCATAAAGACACCACCACACACTTCTACATAAAGACACCACCACACACTTCTAGTGGCTCATAAAGACATAAAGACACCACCACACACTTCTAGTGGCTCATAAAGACACCACCACACACTTCTAGTGGCTCATAAAGACATAAAGACACCACCACACACTTCTAGTGGCTCATAAAGACACCACCACACACTTCTAGTGGCTCATAAAGACACCACCACACACTTCTAGTGGCTCATAAAGACATAAAGACACCACCACACACTTCTAGTGGCTCATAAAGACATAAAGACACCACCACACACCTCATAGTGGCTCATAAAGACACCACCACATACGTGATGATTGAGAGGGATGTCTATACATTGTTATAAAACATCTGAAATGTGTGAGCATTATAATATTATACAAAAAATAATAGTCTCAAGGCGAGCACAGAAAGACTCAGAAGTAGCTTCTATCCCCAGGCCATCAGGCTGCTAAACGAACAATGAATGAACACTACACAACAACAACCACCAAACGCACATAGCACACACATCCACACGCACACACTCACTTTAAACAAACACACTGTAGCACCCACTCCACACACTTATAGCACACACCCACTTTAAACAAACACACTGTAGCACCCACTCCCCACACTTTATATTTATGGATGAAGGATTGCACTACAACTCGTACACCTTACTGTAAATTGTACCTAAAATTGTACCTCATCCCATTTCTGCTTTGCACTAGATAGTACTGTACATTAGTACACTGCATAGTATTGTGTATTGTATATTATATGGTAACTCAGAACATTGTACATATGTCTATACCGAACACTGTGACCTCATTTTCTTCTTCTAAATTCATGCTATATTATGTTATTATGTTATTTGATACTATCTTGTCTAGCACAGTCTCTGGAGCGTAACAGTAAGAAGCATTTTGTATGAAAGTATTCTGTACTTCTGTATGACAACTATTAAAGAACTTGAACTTGAACTTGAACTTGAAATACCTGAAAACAACTATGTCTTTCTACTACTGTATACCGTGCCTATACAGTAACTGTACCTCCCCTCCCTTCTCCCCTGTGCTGCTATGACACCCGCATTGTCCCAAGATCAATAAAGATATCTTATCGTATACTGCAGGGGCGTATTTAGGATTGTAGGAGATCCGGGGCTTAGCCCAGCTAGGTGCCCGCAACACCACAACATTTAACTTATACCACCACCTTAAAGTGGACAAAAGGCACTAGAGAACACTTAAATTCACACCCTTTAATTAATTAAGCAAACTATAATAATTTATAATAATAATAATAATAATAATAATAATAATAATAATAATAATAATAATAATAATAATAATAATAATAATAATAATAATAATAATAATAATAATAATAATAATAATAATAATAATAATAATAATAATAATAATAATAATACACTGTGTTTGTATAGCACCTTTCATACAAGAATTGTAGCTCAAAGTGCTTCACAGCAATACAAAAAGACAGGCATAAAATGAGCACAACATTGGCAGATCAAGAGCAATGGATAAAGTGCAGACATAAAGCATAAAATAGATAGCAGTAAAATAGACAAAGTCAAGGTAAGACATAGAACATTAAATCACATCGTTTTTCATATTAGGATCTAAGATCTAGGGTTAACTCGCTGAACGTTGAGCGCCAGGACCCCCGAAAACTAGAGTATAGTCATCATCGTTGTTTCTTTTATTTGATATTTCCATTCATAAAGACATGCTGGCAGCCAGTGTTATCACTGGCGATGGGTCTGAGATCTCAAAAGTCCAATACCGCCGCCTAACACCTTGCAGCCGCTATTGCACTCCATTTGAAATGATGTGGCTTGGTGTCTCTCATTTTGGAAATGACACCAGACCACCCTGAAACTACACTCATATTCACGACGGTATAAAACGGAAATGTATGGATGGAAAAATTATCTGTTTTTTGCATCTTGACCGGAAGAAACTCAATGACAATCGACTATATTATTAGATCCATAGCTATAATATATAATATAGCTTTAGGCCTGCAAACACAGCCACGTATCCCCATGTTAAAAGGCGCTGGCCTTTCAACAGTAACAGTAAACAGCGCCATCTGGCGCTGAAAGTGTTAATATGCGTCTTTGTTTACGGTTTCATTATCACTGATACAAAGTAAAATAGTGCAGTGCAATAAAATAGTTAGTAAAATAGAAAAAAATAATGCAATAGTGCATTGCAATAAAATAGTTATCATCGTATTTTTTCGGGAGGCCGGTAAGGAGTGCATTACAGTAGTCGAGTCGGCTTGAGATAAAGGCATGGATCTGGTTTTCAGCGTCCTTTTGATTTATAAATGGCCGTACTTTAGCTATATTTCTAAGGTGGAAGAATTATGTTTTTGTCAACTTGTTGATTGTGATTTAAAGCTTAGGTCTGAGTCTACCATAACACCAAGACTTAACTCACTCAAATACAGTTATCAGCTGGATAGACTACAGATAGACTACTGAGTGAAAGACCCCAGGCGGTCAGGGTGGGGGGTCAGACCTCCAACACCATCACCCTG
Source organism: Notolepis coatsorum (assembly GCF_963971535.1). Lineage (NCBI taxonomy): Eukaryota > Metazoa > Chordata > Actinopteri > Aulopiformes > Paralepididae > Notolepis > Notolepis coatsorum. The sequence goes on along the minus strand of NC_140179.1, from coordinate 75,126,246 downwards.
AGCATTGGGTCCCCCCAGGGCTGTGTTCTGAGCCCCCTGCTGTACTCACTCTACACACACGATTGTGTGGCCAAGTTCAGCTCCAACTCCATAGTGAAGTTCGCAGACGACACGGTGGTGGTGGGGCTGATCTCGGACAACGACGAGAAGGACTACCGGGAGGAGGTTGAGGTACTGGAACGCTGGTGCCAGGACAACAGCCTGCTCCTGAACATTGGTAAAACCAAGGAGCTGATCGTGGATTATAGGAGAGGACAGCAGG
>NC_140179.1:75008484-75120984 GCF_963971535.1 Notolepis coatsorum | reverse complement strand
AAGCAGCGCTCCACGCAGAGGAGAGTCGGGGGGTGTTCGGGGTCCAGGAGCGGTCCCGCGAACCACATCTGCAGGCGCCCGCTCGCTATGACGGATCACCGGATGGTTGTCGGGAATTCATCACCCAGTGTCTACTCGTTTTCCGGCTGCAACCACGATCATTTCCATCGGAGACAGCGCAGGTAGCGTATATTATCACACTGCTCACCGGTCAAGCTCTCTCCTGGGCTACGGCGGAATTAGAGGCAGGGGCGATAATCTGCGACAGTCTGGACGCCTTTACCCGGGAATTGAGAAGAGTATTCGATACTTCCCGGGTACTCTCGATCTTCGAGGCTGGTGGTCGTCTTCTCGACTGCCGGCAGGGCCTCCGCACGGTCGCAGCTTATGCTATCAATTTTCGGATCTTGGCTCGGGAGACAGCTTGGGCGGAGAACGTCTGCGTGGTTCTGTTCGTCAGGGGACTCTCAGCGCGGATGCGAGATGCTCTCTCCGCGCGTGAGATCCCCGAGCAGCTGGAAGTGCTGATCAACACCACCATCAAGATGGATAATCGGCACCGGGAGAGGGAGAAGGAGCATGTCAACAACACCCAGCCCCAGGTATGTTTTCCCTCTTCTCCTGGTGTTGATAATTCCATGCATTACACGAGTGGGCCACTGGGTGATGAATCCATGCAGCTTGGAGCGCTGTCGCTCTCGGACGACGAGAGGCAGCGCTTCATCAAAGAGCGACGCTGCTTCCGGTGCGGCCGCACCGGTCACCGCTTCGGCAGCTGTCGGGTCCAGGCTGTATCGGCTCGGCGCCAATCGGGGATGGAAGGTGCGCCGTCGGGCTTCGAAAAGGCGCCAGCAGGTGGGCTCATTCCTGCCAAAACCACGGATTCTCGTAAATTTTTTGAGGTGGCGATCAACTGTGGGGGTGACATTAGGGGAACTAAGGCTCTCATTGACTCAGGGGCGGCGGGCAATTTTATTCACGTGGGATTGGTGAAGGAGTGGGGAACCCCAGTGGAGGATTTAGGGGTTCCCTTACCAGTTTATGCCCTGGACGGTCGGCCTCTGGGCAGTGGGAGCGTCACCCAGCGCACAGTTCCCTTACACATCCGGGTGGAGGGTGGGGAGTGGGAATGGGTTATTTTTTTTGTCATCTTTTCCCCCTATTCTGTCATGGTGTTGGGTCATCCCTGGTTGTCGTCATGTGTTCGTGTCATTAATTGGAGCACGGGCGAACTCTCAACGGCGGCCGACGTCAAGTCGATCGTCAGCGGGAGTTTGTCCAAACCCTTGTCTCCCCCCCCCTCTTCTCTTTTGTCTCCTCCCTCTTTCTCCAGGATGGTGGGGAGCGTGGCAGATTCTGATCTACCCTCTAATCCCGATTTAATAGGGGTGCCTGAGATCTATTGGGACCTGGCGGACGTTTTTAGCAAAACGCGTGCTAAAGCACTTCCGCCTCATAGTCATAGATTATACGACTGTCCCATTAATCTTCTACCCGATACCTCTCCGCCTCGCGGGCAAATGTTCTCTCTCTCACGCCCCGAAACCTTGGCCATGAACACCTACATAGAGGAGGCATTGCTTGCGGGGCACATACGCCCTTCCACTTCCCCTGCCGGCGCTGGACACGGCCTTTGAGTGCTTACAGGGGGCACAGGTCTTTTCTAAACTTGACTTACGTAATGCATACAACCTGGTCAGGATTAGAGAGGGAGACGAGTGGAAGACTGCATTTAACACACCCAATGGGCACTATGATTATTTGGTCATGCCCTTTGGTTTGGCTAATGCTCCGGCAGTCTTCCAAGCCCTGGTTAACGACGTGCTGCGAGACTTGATTGGGGTGTCGGTGTTTGTCTACTTAGATGATATCCTGATTTTTTCTCGCGATATGGTGCAACACCAAATGCACGTTCGGGAGGTGCTAGACCGTCTCCTCAAGCATCAACTATTCGTTAAGGCTGAGAAGTGTGTGTTTCACATGGACACCGTGTCCTTCCTGGGCTTTGTGTTGACGAAGGGCGATCTGCGCATGGATCCAGCCAAGGTGAGTGCAGTTTTGGACTGGCCACGGCCTTCGTCGCTCAAGGGGTTACAACGGTTTTTGGGCTTTGCACATTTTTACAGGCGCTTTATTCGCAATTTTAGCGCCTTAGCCAATCCCTTAACAGCTCTCACTAAGGCCTCTCTCCCTGGCTTTGAATGGTCGCCTAGGGCTGAGTCGGCCTTCTGCGATCTTAAACGTTGTTTTACATCCGTTCCTGTATTGATCCGCCATGACGCGGAGGTTCCGTTCATTGTGGAGGTGGATGCCTCTGACGTCGCGGTGGGGGGGGTGCTCTCTCAGAGATGCTTAAAGGATGGGAAAGTGCACCCGTGTGCTTTTTTTTCTCGCCGTCTGTCACCAGCCGAGCGTAATTACGACGTGGGTAATCGGGAGTTATTGGCGATCAAATTGGCACTGGAGGAGTGGAGACATTGGTTGGAGGGGGCGGCACATCCTTTCATTATTTGGACTGATCATAAGAACTTGGCTTACATCCAAGGGGCTAAACGCCTTAACGCTCGCCAGGCCAGGTGGACGTTGTTCTTCACACGATTTCGATATACCATCTCCTATAGACCCGGCTCCAAGAATATCAAACCTGACGCGTTGTCGTGCCAGTTTGATCTTCCTGGGCGGGAGGAGCAGCCCCATCCCATTATTCCACCGGCCTTGATTTTGGCACCCGTGTCTTGGGGCATAGAGAAGGTGGTAAGGTCGGCGCTAACGCGGGAGCCCGATCCTGGTGGGGGTCCTCCGGGACGGTCGTATGTTCCCAAGGTGGCGCGCTCACGCTTGCTACAGTGGGCACATGTGTCATCCCTCACCAGCCACCCAGGGGCAACCAGGACCCTGGAATTTATCCGTAGGAGGTTCTGGTGGCCGACAGTGGAGGGGGATACGCGTTCCTTTGTGGCGGCCTGTCCGGTGTGCGCACGTAGTAAGACCTCTCGACGGGCACCGGCGGGTCTCCTCCGACCACTTCCTATTCCTAAACGACCCTGGTCACACATATCTCTGGACTTTATTTCTGGTCTTCCCCTTTCGGACGGATTCACCACCATCTTGGTGGTGGTGGATCGGTTCTCTAAGGCGGCTCACTTTGTCCCTCTCCCCAAGCTTCCTTCGGCCCGGGAGACTGCTGATTTAGTTATACAGCATGTCTTTCGGGTCCACGGGCTGCCAGTAGATATCGTGTCGGACCGGGGTCCTCAGTTCGCCTCCAGGTTCTGGAAGGCGTTTGCCGCCGGCCTCGGCGCCTCTGTCAGTCTGTCGTCTGGGTTCCATCCACAGTCGAACGGGCAGACGGAGAGGGTCAACCAGGATTTGGAGGGGGTCTTGAGGTGTTACGTTGCCGGTAGTCCGGCAACGTGGAGTAGGAGGTTGGCTTGGGCTGAGTACGCGCATAATACCCTTCTCTCCTCTTCTACCGGTATGTCTCCCTTTCAGTGCCAGTATGGTTTTCAACCTCCTCTGTTTCCCGAGCAGGAGCAGGAGGCGGAGGTGCCCTCGGCCCAGGCACATGTGGCTCGCTGTCGCAGGACGTGGAAACAGGTTCGGAAGGCGCTACAGAAGGTTTCGGTTAGTACCCAACGGCAGGCTAACCGTAAGCGTCGTCCGGCTCCAGTTTACCGTCCAGGGCAGCGGGTTTGGCTTTCCACCCGGGATCTCCCTCTCCGGGTGGAATCCAAGAAGCTGGCTCCTCGCTTTATAGGACCATTTAAAGTGATTCATCGGGTTAATCCAGTGGCTTACAAGCTACGACTTCCGAGCTCTATGAGGGTTCATCCGACGTTTCATGTGTCCCTGTTGAAGCCATTCCTCTCATCGCCCTTGGCCCCGCCACTGCCTGTGGTTCCTCCGCCCCGGTTTATTGGCGGTCAACCCATTTACACGGTGCGGAGGATACTGGGTTGTAGGCGGAGGGGTAGGGGGTTTCAGTTCTTGGTGGATTGGGAGGGGTACGGGATAGAAGAGCGTTCTTGGGTGCCTCAAAGGGATATTTTAGATCCCAGCCTGATCGTTGATTTCCGGCGGCTGAATCCCGAGGCTCCTAGGTGAACGTCTGGTGCCGTTCGTCGGGGGAGGGTACTGTTACGTTCTGGACACCGACCTCGGTCGGTGACCACCCACATTCCTGGCATATGTCACTGGGCTTGTCACCTGTCATTTCCCTGTCAATTAGTGCTGTCACTTAGGGGTGGTTCCTGATTGGCTGTCACGGGGGTGTGTGTGGAATGTTGGTATTTTGTCTCTATGTAACATACCTCTCTTCTGCTTGTCCATTGTCAGGTCTTCACTAATTGCGTTCGGGGATAACGCGGACGGTTCTACTCTGGACCTCCAATAAGCTCCCATTTACCTTATTTTACACTTGTGCTTTTAGCACTTGTTCTCTCTTAGAATTTACTCTGTGTTCTTACTATTAAAGTCGAACCTGTTCAAGAGTAAACACTCTCTGTCTCTGTGATTGCCTTCACCCATTGGAATTCACCTACCTGCATTCTGACACACGGTATATTCATTTATCTTAACATTTCTATATAAATGCTTCTGAAGGGGGTAAAACACTGGTATGGCAGCTATTACTGTACTCTTGTATTACTAGGACATATTTCACTTTGTACAGAGGTATTTTAAGAACATTTATTGTGCAAAACTGCAATAGAAAAATGCAAAACCTTTTCTCAAGTTACTTCCATCTATGAAAAACACTTTTTTCATGAAATACAATAAAATCAAGCTGCACACAGTGAAAATAAAAACGACACTGTTTTGTGTAGAGTAACTAGCACAACACTGGTGATGACATATGCTGCCTGCGACGCCCGTCAGTCTCACTCTGCTGGAAAAATAAAGCAGCTTTAAGTTTGGTTAAGCTGTTAGCACAACACATAGGCTTAGTAGTTATCGTTTTCTCTCAAACACTACAGTACTCTCTTATTAACACAATAGATAACGTTAGCTAGGTGACACATTTGTATCCCTGTAATGATAACATAGATGGATAATGTTAATACATAATAATAAGAATAAATCTAATTTGTATAGCGCCTTTCAGGAAACCCAAGGTCGCTTCACAGTCAAGAGGGCTAGGGAAAGGGGGCCAATAGGGGAAAAGGGGGGGGGGGATGAGGGCAGGTAAAGGGATAATGAAACCTAGTCTAATCTAAACTAACTAATGGGGAAAAGCCTTGGTGAAAAGGTGCGTTTTGAGAGCAGTTTTGAAGGTGTCCAGGGTTGGGCACATTGGTGTTGGCTAGTAGTTTATAACCCACGGAACTGTTGTTGGGAATATTGGTTCCGCACGGACGTTATACTGTGTTGCTATCCTGTCGGCATCTAGTTAGTTAGCTAGTAACGAGACAGGTGTGTTGTTGTGATTTTCGATGCACAATAAATGTTCAGAATTCTCTTTTGAGACCCCGCCTCAGACTCCTATCCTTCGGCACTACCATATCAACATTAGCCAGCTATCTAACGTTAACACATAGTAGTAGTTTCGGTTATAGAAACGTTAGCTAGCTTACCTAATGTTAACGCTCACTAGGGGTGACAGTGGGGGAGGTAGAGCAGTCGTCTGGCAATCCGGAGGTTCCTGGTTCGATTCCCGCTCCTCCCGTGTGTCGATGTGTCCTTGAGCAAGACACTTAACCCCTAATTGCTCCCGATGAGCAGCTTGGCACCTTGCATGGTCGCCTCCGCCGTCGGTGTGTGACTGTGTGAGTAACAAATTGTAAAGCGCTTTGGATAAAAGCGCTATATAAAAAAGCAGCCATTTACCAAAACATCAAAACAATATAACATGACAAGTTTGCATCCCTGTAAGGTTAGATAAATGGAGAGAAGGACAGCGAGAGAGCTGAAGAATAGATGAAGATAGCTAATTACTCGTGAATGAAGAGGAAGGACTCACATGGCGCTTTCACACCGGCAGGGCTCCGGTTCACCCCGGCTCCGTTCTGGAGCCTCTGAACCTCGGTGGCATGACTACGCATTGCATTGCTGCCTCCACTGGTGTGTATACGTCATTGCTTCTTTAGAGCTGCTCTACCGTTCACAAGGTATGTCAAAATCCATACCGTAGCGCAAATTCATACCGGTGTACTTTCTTTTTTTTTTTATCCACTTTTTCTCCCATTTTTCTATATTTTCTCCCATCCCAATTTCGTATCATCCAATTCAACCCTCCCCTGTCACGAACGCTGTTTCTTGCCTCCCACAAGCCGGCTGCAATGTGGACTAAGTCATACATAGCACAAGTCCCCTCCGGTACTTGAGGTAACAGCAGTCGCATCTTGCCCACTACGCCACGTAGCCGCCCTTACCGGTGTACTTTCTATACCGTTTATACCGTCCACCCCTACCGATACCTGGGCTTTGGGTATCTGCCGATACCGAGTACCGATCCGATACCCATTGTTCAATTAATAAACTGTATGCCTCACTGTGTGGAAGAGACTGGGATCATTCTTTTGTGCAAGGCAACATCAGGCTTGACTTAAAACATTACTTTCCTAACTTAGTGAAACAAAATGTAACAAATGAACACATAGATATAAATGTACTTAATTGTTATTTCTTATTTTAAAAAAAATATTCAGATATTTTATTAAAAAAAAGAAATCGATACCCGATCCAGCTTTTTTATTTATTAAAAAAAAGAAATCGATACCCGATCCAGCTTTTTTAGTCATATCGGGGCCAATATCCAATATCAATATTGGATCGGTGCATCCCTAGTTATAAGACACAAATGAAAGGCGCGCACGCACCAAACGCATGACAAGCCAGAGTGTAGCGAATGCGCCGGACCCACTCATGGCACACTGAGAGAAAACGTTCGGCTGAGCGCTGATGGTTATATTGCACTACACACAAATCCTATTGACGGCTTAGGGTGATGACATAGAGAGCGTGACTGAATTCAATTAAATGTTGATCGGGGGGGACAACTCGCAACCATGCAGGACCTATAGCAAAACACAACAGTAGCCTACATAAACATACAATGTACAGTACAATTACAGAGTAAGAAATGTGGACCCCTTTCCTACTCATCAATGGTATTGTTAACCTTCTGTGGTGTGGTAGTGAAAGGGTTAAGTCAGCAGCGCCAATAGTAGGCTGTAGATGTAGAATGGAGATTTGGTTTAGGGTGCATTGAGGGCACCTGCTCCCCACCTTGTAACTCGATACAGGAAATAGCTGAATATATCATTATCAAAGTGTCTCTGTCTAACTGTGCACCACGCAGGGTCGCATAGTTTATTAAATAACAGCCCGGATGCAATCATGATGATTCAGACACACACAGAGAGGAGGGGGAGGAGGAGGAGAGAGAGGGAGAGAGAGATAGAGAGAGAGAGGAGAAGAGGAGGAGAGAGAGATGGGGAGAGGATGAGAGAGAGAGGAGAGAGAGAGACAGAGAGAGATAGAGAGAGAGAGAAGAGGAGGAGAGAGAGATGGGGAGAGGATGAGAGAGATGATAGAGAGAAGAGAGGAGAGAGAGAGGGAGAGAAGATGAGAGAGAGGAGAGAGATAATGTGTGTGAGAGAGATAGAGAGATAGAGATAGAGAGAGAAGAGGAGGAGAGAGATGGGGAGAGGATGAGAGAGATGATAGAGAGAAGAGAGGTGAGAAAGGAGAGAGAGAAGAGAGGAGGAGGAGAGAGGGATAGAGGCTGAGAGAAGAGAGAGATAGAGAGTGAGGAGGAGGAGAGAGAGAGAGGGAGAGATGATGAGAGAGATAAGGAGAGATAGAGAGGAGAGAGAAAGAGAGAGATTTTTTGATTTTATAAAAAACTTAATTTTTTACTAAAACTACACAAGATACAACAAAACGTTCAACAATAAAATACTCTACAACTCAACAAAACACAAAAACAAAAAAACTAAAAAACAAAACAAACAAAAAAAACTAAAAAAACTAAACAAACAAAAAACAAATCAATTAGGGACAACGATGCTGAAACTGAACCAAAAAGTCACTTTGAAATTTTTCCCCCAGAGAGAGAGAGAGAGAGAGAGAGAGAGAGAGAGAGAGAGAGAGAGAGAGAGAGAGAGAGAGAGAGAGAGGGAGAGAGATGATGAGAGAGAGAGGAGAGAGAGAGAGGAGGAGGAGAGAGAGAGGGGGGCGAGAGAGAGGAGAGAGAGATGATGAGAGAGAGGAGAGATAGAGAGAAAGAGAGAGAGAAAGAGAGAGAGAGAGAGGAGAGAAATATAGATCGATAGATAGAGAGAGGAGGAGAGAGTGAGAGGGAAGAAGATAGAGAGAGAGGAGAGAGAGAGAGGATGAGAGAGAGGAGAGAAAGAGGAGAGAGAGAAAGAGAGAGAGAGAGAGAGAGAGAGAGAGAGAGAGAGAGAGAGAGAGAGAGAGAGAGAGAGAGAGAGCGAGAGAGCGAAATTACACACTGTGCTGAGCTGTAACGCATCACAAGCTTGGAAACACAGCGAAGTACACACACTTACACACTTAGATACACACACAGAAATGGTCACACACACACACAGGCACACACACACACGCGCGCACACACACGCACAAAACACAGGCACATAAAGTGCGTGCACGTAGATCTTTTCTCGCCTCAGCTCAGAACTGTCACTTTGTCAATTAAAGTAAAGTGTGGCGAGCCTGATAACACTTTACAGTCTTATTTGAAGTGACCTACTTGGAGAGAAACGCTGTCAGGAAACGGAACTAACGCCCGGGACGGCATGACGTTTCTCCACCCCCTGCTGGTGGGAAGCCTGGGGTTGGATGGTGTTTTTTCCCCACACATCTCTGTCACCACTCCACACACACACACGCACGCACGCACGCACGCACGCACGCACGCACGCACGCACGCACACACACACACACACACACACACACACACACACACACACACACACACACACACACACACACACACACACACACACACACACACACACACACACACCTTCATTTCACTACATGTCTCGTGTATGTATGTGACAAATAAATCTCTTCAATCTTGAATCTAGACACGCACACGCTCCAAAACACACACGCTCATGTTTACCTACTGTAAGCCAAAATTGGGGACACTGCATTGACTTCAATTCATTCCCTAGCCTTAACCCTAAACTTTACTGTAAACAATACACACACGCACACACGCACGCACGCACGCACGCACACACGCACACACACACACACACACACACGCACACACGCACACAATCTTTCCCCTCTCACTTTCGGTGCAGAAGAGCTACCAGAGGCCAGTGAGTGATGTGAGATTAAAGAACACAAGGTCATCTGGATTATGCCCCTCTCTTTCTCCAATCGCCAGCGGTGCGCCTGTCTCCTGTTATATCTACTCTCTCGCTCTTTAAAATCTCCGTCAGGCAGTTCTCTCAGTATTCAAAGTTCGGCTTCTAAAATCTGTGGTAATTTGTACAAGATATGAGAGTGAAAGATGTAACTACCGTATGAGGGGCTGATTAGGTCAATACTACTGAGACGCTCTCACATTCACTACTGAAACACTCTTACATTCAGTACTGAAACGGTCTTACATTCACTACTTACATTTACATTACATTTACATTTAGTCATTGTAACTGAGGGGTACAATTCCCTGACTGTATTGATAAGTATGGTATCATTAAACCACTACCGCTTTATGTACTTTAATTACTGGCCATACAGTACATGATATATAAATATGATGAACACTTCCCACATTGAATCGGTTCCACACAAAGGTATAATCAAGTATTTATTGCAGCAAAAGGTACATAATATACGTCTCTATTATACTTTGGATGCGCTTATAAGGCAAAGGAATATGCGTAGGCAAATCAATAATGAATGTCCATTCTCTGGTTACGCAGGAGGTAATTATACAACCTGAATCTTAGGGAATTATATCTATGGTACACTAGTAATATATAGCGGGAGATACTGGAAGGGTCCCCCCGGTTGTAAGCCAGCAGGGGTAGAGGATCTGTCGGTAGTAGAGAGTCTGGTCAACGATGACTAAGGAGACTCCAAGTACAGGAGACGGTGCAATAGCCTCTTGATCCACAGACGAATACAGCTGTTCTCCGTAGACTGTAGCTCCACAGTGAAGAAAGCTAGCCGGCCTCAGGCTCTCTGAGGCGCCGACTCGACTTGGCTCCTCACAGGGTAAATCCAACACGTGTAGGCGTCGGCGATTCTCCGCTCCATAAATCACAGGACCAAAACAAATATAATCCAGCCGCAAAGGGCTATGTAGTCGTCGGGTAGATTAATCCAGTGTACATGTCCACACGGTTCTCGTCTAGGTCTCCTCGGGTGAAAGCGCCATGAAAGCAGCCCAGCCTGGATAAGCACTCTAGCTGATACGAGGAAGCGTTGGTGATGCTGGTCACTGTAGAACTTTAGCCGCACGATACACTATACACAAATAGACTATTACTGACTTAATAGAAATATGTCGCACTCGACGGTATAGCGCCAAACTCTGACAATTCAGTTATTAATTCGCACGCGGTCTCAATGCTCTATTTTGGGGCCAAACAGGCCATACTTCACCGCACGTTGTATCGTGGGTGAGGCTTCAACTTATTGGGTAACTCTGACTTCTGACTAAGTAAGACTAAGTGCTTCTGTATTCACCTGCACCATATTTATATGCACGGCGAACAAACTAGTGCCAACCTCATTTCTGTCTCGTAGCCCTGGGCAAGGCCGGGCATGCACAGACATGTCTTGACGGTGACTTTGAACCTGACTCCGGGGGCATGGCTCTGGCGCCTGTGGACCGCTGTCCAATAGGAGAATGAAATATTATGGTCTGGGCTAAAGGGATATTCCGTGTATATGTACAAGGAATATACAAGGGATATCAAACGATATACAAATACTATGCAATATATATCAATCAATAAATATATATATTCGGTTTAATCTGATCCTTTGTAACAGCCGCCCCCTAATTAGTCCCACCTAATTAGCTAAGCAGAGACAGATTAACCGCACTGTCCACTACTCAATGTCTGTTGTGAGGGGTCGGGCAGTTCACAAAGTCATGGGGTCATGGTCGTCATCGATAGTATCGGGGAGCCTTGGCAGTTCTATTAGCCTCGCCACGGGTCGGGTGTAGATCCGTCCTTGGACGAGCACTTCGGCTGCTCGGACCTTTCCGTCGGCACCGGTGATCACTTTGCTTACGCGGCCAGCCGGCCACATAGCTCGAGGTAGTGACTGGTCGATAATCATGATGACTGTTCCTTCTGTCAAATTGTCTCTCTCTTTCACCCATTTCTGGCGGGTCTGTAGAGACGGTAGATAGTGGAGTAGGAAGCTGTTCCAAAACTTGTCAGCCAATACTTGACTGTACCTCCACATTCTTCGGCCGTTCGCTTCTTCAGGCCTGTACATTGTCTGTGGTAGCGCGGGGTCCAGCCGCGCCATCAAGAGTGTGTTGGGGGTGACTGGGTCGACATCTGCTACATCACTTGAGACGTAACCGAGGGGCTTTGAGTTCAATACTCCCTCGATCTCCGTGAGGACTGTCATTAGGACTTCTTCCGCCACAGTCTGGGCCCCAAGCACGGCGTACAGGGCTGTCTTTATTGAACGTACTTCTCGTTCCCAAGTTCCACCGAAGTGAGGTGCGTTCGGGGGATTAAACTGGAAGTCAATCTGGGATGGAGCGAGGTGGGTCTTAAGTTCTGGGCCCATAGCTTGGAAGCTCTCTCTCAGCTCTCTTTCTCCGCCTTTGAAGTTTGTCCCGTGATCAGACAATAATATAGACGGTTTGCCTTTCCGCAATGTGAATCTTCGGAAGGCCATAAGGAATGAGTCTGTGCTCATGGTTGGAAGGAGTTCTATATGCATCGCTCGGGTGGTCATGCATTTGAATACAATACCCCACCGCTTCTCGGTTCCTCTTCCTTTCTTTATATACAGCGGGCCGAAACAGTCCATACCGGTGGAGTGAAAAGGCTTGTCGCCGAGTCGGAGGCGACAGGGAGGTAGGTCAGCCATCCGGGGTATACTGGGCTGCGCTCGCCACTTACGACAGTCTAGACAGGTTCGCTGGAAGCGCCGCACTGCTTCTCTCCCTTGCAGTATCCAATAACGACGTCTGATCTCCGCGAAGACTCTCTCTGCCCCGGCGTGATGCACATCCTCGTCGTATTTCTTTATGATCAGCTCTGTGACCTTGTGTCGGCTGTTTAAGACTATCGGGTACTTGACGTCATCCGGTAAGTCTGGAGCTCTCCGCAGACGACCACCCACACTGATGAGACCATGGGCGTCGCTCTCGGGGGCTAGGTGGAGCAGTCTGCTGTCTGATGGGACGGGCTTTGCTCCCTGTAGACAGTCTAGCTCATCGGGGAACGAGTCTCTCTGGGCTCGTTGTAGTAGAAGAAGTTCTGCTTCTTCGTAGTCAGCTGCTGTAATGTCAGTAGTGAGCTGAACCTCTGGGTGGTGCCACAGGAATGTCTTTAGCTGCGCACTCTCTAGGGTGAGGCAATCGTCTATGTCGGGGTCTGTGGAGACGAGTGTGTTCAATCCACAGAACATAGATTTCTTGTTTTCGGCCTCCTCTTTACTCGCTTCCCGTGGGGTGGGTGTAGGCCACTCTTCTTCCGGGAGCTTGAGGAACTCTGGCCCGTCACTGTATAGGTTGTGACGGGTGAGGTCATCCAGGGACATTCCCCGGGTGATGACGTCAGGTGGGTTGTGTTTTGTGTCCACATACCTCCAGCTTGCTACTTCTGTTAAATCTTGAATCTCTGTGACTCTGACTCCCACGAAGACCTTGTATCTGCACGAATCAGACCGGATCCATGTGAGTACTGTCGTGGAGTCTGACCACAAGATTGTTCTTTGCACCGGAATGGTGAGTTCACGTTGGATTAACGTGGCGAGTTGCGCTCCTGCTAGGGCTGCGCAGAGCTCTAGACGCGGGATAGATTGTTGCTTTCGTGGGGCTATTCTTGAGCGAGCCAGGATGAAAGCAGTATGTATTTCTCCTCCCTCCTCTCGGGCACGCAAGTAGGCCACCGAACCGTAGGCTACTTCGGAGGCGTCGCTGAAGACATGCAGGTCCATCTGGCACATCTCCGGCCTCACTGTGGGTGGGAAGTAGCTGCGGCGTATGTTGACACCTGGGAGTGAGCTGAGTTCCGTCTCCCACTCTCTCCATGTGGATGCAAGGTGTTCGGGTATGGGGTCGTCCCAGCCCTGGTCCTTGTCCCATAACGCTCTTACAATCATCTTTGCCCTGGTGGTGTAAGGTAGAATACATCCCAACGGGTCATATTGTCTGGCGAGTGTTCTGTATACACTCCGTCTGGTGGTCGGTAGTGCAGTCGACCTTCCCTGCTCCTTGGTCAGGGGTGTGTGTTTATAATGGAGCGAGTCTGTTTTGAAGCGCCAGACTAGTCCTAATGTCATTTCTTGGGCTTCTCCTGGGATGGTCGCCATCCAGGTCTCGCTGCTTGCTGCCTTGTCCTCGGGGGAGAGGCTGCGCAATACTTGCGGGTCGCTGCTGGCCCACTGCCTGAGATCAAAGCCGCCTTTGATCAGGGAGGCGCGGAGCTTGAGTAGAAGGGCCTCGGCTTCTTCTGGCGTCGAGACGCTTTGCAGACAGTTGTCCACGTAGAAACTATTTCCTACACTTTGTCGGACCTCTTCATCAGCTGCTGGGTCCTCTGCGACGTGTTTTTGCAGTGCAAACGTAGCACAGCATGGGCTGCATGTGGTTCCGAAAGGGAGGACTTCCCATTGATAGATGGCTGGTTGCTCATCCCCGATCCTCTCTCTCCATAGGAACCGCAGCAGGGGCTTGTCCTCCTCCACTAGTCTCACCTGCAGGAACATCCCTTTGATGTCGCCGCTGATGGCCACCTTGTCTTGGCGGAAACGTAGTAACACGCCTAGTAGAGAGGGGCCGAGTGTTGGGCCGGGCAAGAGCTCTTTATTCAGATTTTGTGATCCGATCTGGTAGCTGCAGTTGAACACAATACGATCCTTGCCGTTGTGGTGGACTTTGTGGTGCGGCACGTACCATGATTCGGTCGTCTGATCGGCCTCTTTAATGTCAATTTTCTTTATGTGTCCCGCTGTGATTAGCTTGTTAATCTCAGCGCGGTACACCGTCTCTTGAGCGGGGTCTCTGGCTAGGCGCCGCTCTGTGTTCAATAGATACCGCTCCGTCGCTTCTTTTGGGGCGTGGAAGGTAGGCATACCCTCTCGCCTCAGGAGTGGAGTTGCGTATCTCATCACTCCGTTGACTTTGACTCTCTTTGTCCCTTGCTCGAGGAGGGCTATAGCATAAATGTCTTCCTTGGAACGAATGTCTTTCTTTTCGTTCTTAAAGGGCATTGTCTCTAGTGTCCATAGCCTCTCGACATGCTGTAGGAGGGTGGTGTCTTCTTCTGTCACTCTGGAGTGGAGGCAGTTAGTGGCTGCTGTTCGGTTAAGAGACTTAGCGAGGGGGCCTTGTAATGTCCATCCTAGGCGGGTCTCGACAGCTGCAGGACAGCCTCTGGGCCCTGTGTGGACCCGGTCTATCAGGACGATGAGGTCTGCATGGTCGGAGCCTATCAGCAGGGTCGGGGTGGCACCGTCTATGAGCGGTATAGGTAGTTGACGCAGGTGCACATATTTATCCATCAGCTTGGCGATGGGGTAGGTGTACTGCGACAGGCCTATTTCTTGGCTGGTGAAAGCGTTAGTAATCCTATACCGTCTCTCTGGCTGCCCGCTTGCTGCGATAGTGAAGGAGACATTCTCGCCCTTTACCGTCTTTAGATCTCTTCTTATTGTCCGAATCGTCATCTGGTTTTCGCTCCCCCGCAGCCCCAGCTGGGCCGCAGCGGACGCGAGGAGAAGGGTCTTCTCTGACCCGTCGTCAAGGACGGCGTAAGTGTCCATGACCTTATCTTGGTAACTCAGTGTTACGCGGACCACCTTTAAGAGCACCCGGGCGCCCCCGCTGCTGGCGGGGTCAATGTACATAACACTTGCCTTTGTGCTGCTTGAGGGTGCAGGCTTTCTTCTGTTACTGTCGTGTAGGACATCTAGGTGGGCTCCGTCACACCGACTACACCTCTTCTTTAAGCGGCAATCGGCTGCCATGTGACTGCGCGCACATCGGTAACAGCGTCGGTTGGACTTTATCCATTGACTCACCTCGTCGGCGGTCATCTTCTTGAATGTGTCACATTGTGACAACCAGTGTTCCTTTTCGCAGTACGGGCACACCATCTTCCACTTCTCTTTCATCGAGGGGGTACTGTGGTTCTTGCTGCTCGGTACTGATTCTGATTGGTGCATGACGGTCACCAATCTTCGGCCATCGTTTGCTCTCCTAGGTCCCTCTCTGGAGCTTGGTGTGCTCCGCATGAACGTATCCAACCGTAGGCTGTTGACTTCTCTCGCCAGGAAGTCGGCTAGGTCTAGGAGGGATGGCTCGGGACCGTTAGGATCACGGTGGTCTCTTTGCCGCCTGAAGCGCTCTTGTCGGGCGGGCGGAAGCTTCTCTAAGATCCTCTCGACATTAGAGTTTGCGTACAGTTCGTGCATACCCTTTTCTCTTTGCGCCCCCAGCATCCCTACCAGGGATTGTACCTTGATAGACAGGTCATCTAGTGAGCGATTGTCTGTGGCTGGGGGTAGGCGGTCAATATGCCTTATCTCTTGTATTACGTAGTCCCATATGCGTCCATATCTTTGGTCGAGTGCTGCTGGAGCCTCTGTGTATGGGGTAGTAGAGGTGGCATAGGCCAGCGCTATATTGTGCGCTCGGGGCACCTTGAGGTGCTTCAGTAGGATAGCATACTTGTACGGTTCATCAGCTACATCGGACATCATTGTCTCTAAGCACATTCGTAGCTCCGTGTACTGTGCTCTGTTCTCGTGAGTGAAGTCCGGAAAGGTCGGTGTGCCAATGTATGATGCCTGGGGATAGAAGCTCCTTCTGAGTCTCTATGTACTGGCCATGATACTCCGGTATCGCTTGCCTGACCAGTGACCACAGCCGTTCAAAGAGGCAGTTGTTTGGGTGACTAGAGTATAGGTTTGGACAAACACAAAACATTGTGTGAGGTCCATGATGGTTCAGGCTGGTGAGGGTCCGTGCTTGAGGTGTAGTCTGGAGAGGTGAGGTCCTGGACATCAGAGAAACAAGAGCAAAAAGTCACTGGGCACAAGAAGACATGATTCCATGAACGCTGAGGTCTGAATAGAGTCCTATACCACGGGAGGTGTAATGTATCTTCTCAATGATTCTATGTTATAGCTATATGATCGTTCTCTAATGTATAGTGGAATAGCTTACTCTGCTCGTTGTATTTCCCGTTAAAGTAACAGTTCATTCAAATGTGGTCCTTTGGAAATCACGTAGAGGCGGAGACAGCGCTGCGGGTGAAAACGGTTCTGACCGTTGTTTTATTGGAATATCCAACAGCTTAAATTATCTGGTTCACAGCATCAATTATTTTCTATCTCTAATCAGCTTTTCCCGGAGGGCTTCTTAGTGGCGTCTCTTATTCTCGAACTGGTGGGGTGGATTCTCCGTCTCTGCTTCTCCGTTCTCTCTGCGTGTCTCTCTGCGTCTCGGTGTCTCCGTGTCTCTGTCTCACCTCCATCATTCAACCTGTAGGTTTTATAGAGAAGAGAGAACCCCCCCCAGCCCTTGCGCCATCCAGTGCCGTCACCCCAGAGAGCCTGCTTTCCTATTGGCTAGAAGGTCTCCCCTCTCAGTGATTTGGGTCTTGCGAAACAGCGTTACAAGGTGACCTTACAGAGGGGATATGAACTAGTTTCCTTTTAGAATGATTTACCCAAGTGTCCCTGAATGCGACCCTCATATCGATTGAAATAATGGGCTGTTTGGACTGCTTAGCTAAAGTAAACAGAACTCTGGGGCTGGCCTTCAGGCCTGACTTAAAGTTAAGTATTCGGCCCTCCATCCCACTTTGTTGTGGGGAAAGAGGTTTCATCCTGTGGTCTCAGTACATCTGTATGAAACGATCACCTTCCTTTGAACTGTGGGGCTGTGTAGTCATAAAATCTCTTCTAAACCTTACACAAACACGTTTTTCTGCTGGTCTCAGCTTATTTGAAGGCTATCCACATTTGTCCTTCCCTGACCTGTATTCAGTGTTTCCCCTCCGTACATCTCAAGGTACCATTTAGACTGAGGCCAGTTAACAGCCTTCTTGTTGACTCAAATGTATGGTTAACCTAACAGGTGATTTGGCATGGCTGTGCGTCTCTATTTTTCTAAGAGAAAAGAACCTAGTTCTTTGCTATTTCATATATGTGCTTAATTTCTATTGTTTAATTTACAGGTTTTATTTAGATAAATATACGACAATCCACCCTTAGTGGGTTTCATAACCCACTATATAGCACCAATATGTTCTAAATTAAACATGTTAAACCATAATTATCATTTTTGCTAATATTTTCAAAAAATTCAAAAAATCCAAAATTTACACAAATCGAACTACCAAACCCATTTCCGTCTGTACAGTTACAAAATCATCATTCACTCTTTCCGTTGGCTTCTTCCCCAGTCACACACAATATCAGTTATTACTATGACTTTAGACTAAGAAAGCTGTTCCTGTTTTTACAAGGAAACACTCTTTCAATAACAGCTTTTTTGTTTAGACTATTTTATCCATGTTTACTTAGCTTCAATGTGTCTGTTTTGTGTAATTGACTCTGCAAGAAAAGATTAATACATCCTACCCATAAGATTAACACTCTAAACATCGAGGGAGATTCAAACAAGCAAACATAAATCATCTCTTCTCCTTGAAAAGACCACTGAGGCCTCAATTATTCTTCGCTTTCATCCCTGTCAGTTATCCCTGTTTAAACCTCCTGAGGTCTTTACGGCTACCTCGTTTTGACTGTTTTCTTCTTGTTGTATTTTGTGCTAACCACAGCCTCTTCTTTGTTGTATGCAGTTTTTGGTACTGCTCCGATTTTCCACAGAAGGAAACGATTTTCCCTCTGTCCTTTTTTGCATTTTGGATTATTATTTACAAAACACACAATAGATTGGAAACATTTATTTTCACAGATACATCTTTACTGTTCTGCATTTTGACAATACATTTTTCTCCAATTCATTATCTATGTATTTCACAGCTTCTTACGTTAACATTCAATCAAATCATCTTTGTCTCATTTCTTTTTGTGCTGTACTGTTTTACTAGATTCAATATCTCAAGATCAACACAACTACCTCCACCCTTGACAGTGGAATAACCATCATTTCACTTTCAATTACCTCGTTTCCCGACAGCTCCCCGGTCCGGACAGTCAGCTCTAGACGAGGCCAATCACCAACAGAACCTATGTGCATGGTCAACAAACCACAGTCCCTTTAAACACACATCACACACACTCCGCCAGCTTTCAACAAGCCGGTGCAGAGTCTTCCATAAGTCAATCATCAAATTCACATGTCTGCACCCTACATGAACACTAACTGGCCAAATTGCGACCACCAACCTACAGAGCTTCCTTATAGACAGAGAAATATGTTTCCCCAACACTTATCATAACCCAAAAAGTGACACAACCCTCCAGATTCTACATCTGGAGCCTCAATGAGCGGAAAACAAACCATGAACCAGCTCCCGTCCATTCTCAGTTCCCAGCTCATTATATCAGACCTCCTACCAGTCTCGCTGTGTCACCACCACCTGCTATCCCTGACTGGCGAGAGAACCCCCCCAGCCAGCCAGTTCCCAAAAAAATATATAGTCAACCAAAAACAAAGAAAATTTAAAAACAAACAAAAAAAAAAAAAAAAAACTGTGAGTGCCTACATGCTACACACCCATCCAACAGAATTAAACTATCATCCAGAGGCATAAATACCCCCGCAAAACTAAGACAGCAAAATTAGAAATCCAAAAAGAAATAAAATAAGTAATGAAATAATAATATTGTTGTTGACCTCTTTTTTTTTTTTTTTTTTTTTTTTTAATTCCTTAATTCAACCTTGACCACCCTTTGATCAAGTATTGTAATCACTACTATAAATAGTCCTTTGTTTCTAACTCTGTCTAATATTATATGTTCCATTGTTCCTGTCTAAAACCCAACTGTTTAACCCTTCTCTGACACCGTCTGGTTCAGAGTTCACATGACCACAAGAGCCATTGCGGTGACCATTTTTCTCTCTCTCTCCAATCTGTGCAGCCGGGCCAGGCTGCACAGGTGGGAGATTCCAAAAATCGTCCACCATACCATTCTCCCTTACGTTTTCCTCACTGCCACAGCAAGAGTTGATCAGACACACTGTAGCAAAAAGGAAAACCCATGATTTGTCTATTAATTAACTGTTAGTACGATTGGCTCATGCATCTGTCAGTCATCTCACCTCTCCCTGTTAGTTGCACATCCATCTTAGTCGCTTCCACTCATAATCTAATGTATCAACGCTCCTATATATTTTTTATTCTATTTTTTGTTCCAATCCGTCCTTCTTCCCATTTTAACTTATTAATAACTCTATTTTCCCGAGCACTATTAGCTCCGCTTGTGCATTCCTGCCTCGTTCTTAATTAACCTATGACCTATGCAGACACCCCCTCTGACAATGTCCCAACTCTCCACATTCCCAGCAACCCTGTTTGGACTCTTGCTTCTTCCTGGACGTTCGCTGAGGCCTCCACCCTTTGTCACATGACCGAGCGAAATGGCCAACCTCCCCACAACCCCAGCACACAGCCGACGCCGGCCATCCCAGGGGTTCCAGTTCACCCAGTTTACCACGACTCCCACAGTCTCTCGGCTGGCCTCCCACCGTCCTCTCCAGGTCCACCCCTCTCCTGTCCTCTGGTCGCATGTCCTGTTGCCTGGAGGAGAGAGGGGCATACCTGTCCTTTTCTGCTGCCTCTCCTCGGGCCTTCTCTTGTTGGGAGGGGCCTGGAAACTCACCCCTCCTGCGGTTCTGTTCACCCTGTTGCGGCCCAGTTCCCTGTCCGGGCAACGGAGCACAGGGCACTCTTTGATCACAGCGGCCTAGGTCAGACGCCCGAAGCATGATCTCAACAGCTGTCGCTTCTAGTAGCACAGTCTTTCTCGCCAGTTCTCGTCCCAGTCTCTGAGTCTCGTGTGCGGCTTGACCGATCTCCAGCTGTGTCCTCATCAGATCTCGATGAACTGCCTCGTGTTGTTCGAACGCCGTCACAAACGCTCTCTGTTGTCTATAGTATGCCGCCTCTTCCCCCATCTCAGCACGGGCGGTTTGACGTCCCACCGTTGGGCTCCGCCTCTCATCTTGGCTTTGGTGCTGAGGGCAGGATGGATGTGGGAAACGGGTGGGCTGTAGAAACTGTTCGTGTATTCCATACCTGCTGTCGGTCTCAGTTCCAGCCATCCGGCCAGAGTGGACTTCGTGGGACGGCTGTAACCTCAGTCTCTTTTTCTGCCCCTTGGTTAAACCGCAGTCGCCTGCAATGGACACTCCAGCTTGAATCGGTTCTGGGTGGAGTAACACCGTTGTCACTGGTTCACTCCCCTGTGTTGGAATCAAAGTCATCATTCCAAGTCCTTCTGTCGTACTGGTCACATGAGAGAAGTCCATATTCAACTCAATCAGATCATTATCACTTGTAAAGTCTATCTGGGAAATGTCTGCAGAGGCCCTCGGCCTACTCCCCCCAATGGCCCGATCACTAAGGCCCTCTTCCATATTGTCGTTGTTGTTATTCTATTGTTATTGCATCTAACGCTTCAGTTGTTCCTATCAAATGTCCCACTAAAGTGAACTTCCTATGTTACTGTCATTCATTCCACTTTCAACACACTCTTGTAATCACCGTTTGAAAAAACAAGTTTCTCTGTCTTCCACTACTTCTACTTACTTGAGTTAAAACACTCACACTGTCAAATTTTTACTGTGCAGACAAGGATTGATAACTGGCTTATCATTCATACTTATACCAAGGCGCATTAAAGCCGTTTTCCCTAGATGGTTGTGGAAGTCGTTAGAGCACCTGTCCGGCCGAGCATCTGTATAGAAAGAAAGCAGAAATATCCAAACTTAATACAGTGGCATTTCCCTTATTATTTCCACTCTTCGTTATGCATTGGAAATGTCGGGCAACACTATACTAATATATTTAAAGAGACACAGTGTGATTTGCTTGAAAAAATAACGATACAGCTTATCTTGTTTTTTGTCCGTTCCTTCAACAGGAACACTGGAGTTTTCCAATCCCCTGTGTGCTCTCTCCTCCTGATTTCCTGGGAAATATAATCATTAATCCCCTTCCTATCCATTGTCTAATAATCCTTTGTAAACCTGGTCCTTCATCTGATTCTAATCTCTCTTTGCTTGATGAATCTGTTCATCCTAACCTTATTTCTTACTTTTAAATGCCCGATTAGCGTATCGACTAAATGTATTATTCCGATTAGCGTATCGACTAAATGTATTATTCGCTTTCGCTTCACTTCTCATACTACATCCATTTCATTCATCCTTACACACAACCATTACCCCCCACAACACTTAATAAAAATTAATCAGTGTTGCTACTGCTACCAACCACCTAATCAGGGAAAACAATAAACTTTTAGCAACTTAGATCACTAAAACCCTGACCGACACATAGTACAGCTGGCCACGTTAATAATTTCATGGACACCCGCACCATGCCACCGCAATATCCTCCCAGTTCTCCGAATACACAAAGAACCGTCAACTCACAGCCCAAAGCGTCCTCCCTTCAGTTTCGAACCTGAACGGAATCACCCCAAGCTTCTACCACACCAAGAATATCACAAATCATCCTACCACCACCTGCACCTAGACAGGCCAGCGCCCATCCAGTACCTACTTCACATATATAATAACAACGCAGTACAAATAAACCTACAACCAAATGCCCACAACACGCCGCAATCTAGGGATGGCGAAATACAAGGAGAGACAGGGAAGGGAAAAGAAAAAAGGAGGGAGGGATACAGGGATCCAGGGACTAAGGGGAGGAAAGGGGGGGGGGGGGGGGGTCACACAATGCAACATTAACTACTACCAAAACCGTCTAAATCAACCTTAACTTTAATCAGACCAAAAAAATGACCATGAATATTCCATCTATCCTTATGTAATCCTATTTTAGCAAGTAACACTATATTATTATAACCAATACTCCAAACCCATGATGAATTGAAAATGGGGGACCCCGATGTAAACAAGACGAAAGTCTTTCTCCGGTCTGCATCCCCTTAACAATTGTGTGTATTGAGCTGTACCGTATCGTACCCATTAAACAATCCGTTAATAAAAATTTTCAATCAATCAATCAATCAGGCAATCTATACTAAACAAAAACTCCCTTTGTGCACCTGTCCCCTCACAAAGTTAAGCCGGGAGACAGGGATGGAGCGGAGGGGGGCGGGGGGGGGAGGGGGGGGGGAAGGGGGGGGGGGGGGGAGGGAGGGAGGGAGGGAGGGAGGGAGAGAGCGTGAACGAGGGAGGAAGAGACAGAGGAAAAAGGGGGGGGGGGGGGGGTTCACGCCAATCCCACCAGCGCCATTACACCTGGCCCATAACAAATACAGACCTATAATCAAACCAGTAAACACCCCCATCATCAACAACAGAAAAAACCGAACATAAAGAATTTATAAATCCCCACAAATGGTCGCTACTCAAAACTTATAATAATTACAAACCCTTCTCTACTGCCTACAGCACCTCGATTTACCTGTAAAGGTGAAACTATAAAAGAGGCAACAGCGCCCTCCACCGGAACGTACGATCATCACCACCAACGCACTACAGCACTCACCACTTCCTGTAGGAGGCGCCCCGCCTCCCCCGCAAGTGCGTCATCACGTAAACCACCCCAAGACGTCAACCTGACGTTTCCACCTCAACCACAAAACTACAA
Organism: Notolepis coatsorum; assembly: GCF_963971535.1. NCBI lineage: Eukaryota > Metazoa > Chordata > Actinopteri > Aulopiformes > Paralepididae > Notolepis > Notolepis coatsorum. Next base: position 75,098,029 of record NC_140179.1, on the reverse strand, counting down.
TACCCAGAACCCTCTACACCGGAAGTTCCTGTCCACCGCCTCTCTAAGATCCCGCTGCCAGCAACAGTAGCAACACGCGAGATTCCCCGAGAGTTCAATCATGCTATTTTGTTAGCACAGGTAGCTTAGCATCTTAGCTTCGTTAGCTCAGTGCCGCTAGCACCAGCTTAGCTTAGCATCCAACATCACTTCTCCTAAACGGCCCAGTCCTGTTGACTCGAGCGGCACAACACATCGCGACGTTTACACAACCCCAGCTATACCCCGTAACACAACTTTAATCCTATTTAGCCCCCGTTCACAGAACCTATATTATTATCCTTATTCTAGCATGCTCGCCCGCCTGGCCCCGGCCGGCTCCGTATTTTAAATCTAACGCTCCCGATCTAGCCCCGTTATTCCAAATCTAACGCACCCCAAGCTCCGACGCTCCCTATGACGTCACCAGCTCTAAAATCCCCGTTTTCTTTGATCTTTACTACATTACTTTTAAACTTCTACAGCCCCGATTTGAAAAATTTCAACGCACATTACACATCTCCTAGGTTCCATCTCACATGTCATTCATTCAATTCACTCGAAAACGCAACACAGCGTCCACACGCTAGTCCCGTCGCGCCAGCTAATGCTGGCAGGACAGGGGTGTGGTTTCTCCGTTGCAGCCTTGGCCACCAGCTGGTTCATAATAATACAAAAAATACCTTGACATTTACTCCATAAGTCATAACCTCTAGCAGACTCATTCACACACATTCTCTCTCATCCGCACAGTTACACTCATACTTCCATTCAGCAACATAATCATTCTTAGCACTGGTTAACCTCATACATCATGTAGCACCATTTGGTAGCTCTTCAGCCACCATGGATGAAGCTATAAGTTCCGTCATCTCAACACATCAGTCGTACTAAACATTATTAGCCCCAAGCATTCCCCGTTAGCTTGCAACGTAGCTTAGCATGTATTAGCCCTGCTTTGTATAGCAGTAGCTTCCCGGGTATAAAACGGCTCTATTCCGTATACTGCAGCAATATAGTAACCCGCGACGTTTAGCGTTATGATGACGTACGTTTGATCATAGCTATGATACCATGCATGTGCCATCCCATTTCATCTAAACAACATATATACATTGTTACATACCAAAGTCCTCTAAATATATAATGCCTCATCGCTTCTAAGTGCAGTTTTTTAGTTCGAACATAAGCGCAGATCTTTATAACCCCCCAGTGCACAAGTGCTAATTTTTCCGAGGTTTAAGAGGACTACCTTACGCGCTCCAGATCTCTTGTTCCGTAAGAATTAAACGGATTCGTACGACGTCGATTTGTCTTTAGCAACGTACAAACCAGACGTCTCCAGTTTTTGTCATTGCATTTGAACCTACGATTCTAAACAAGAGTATCTGTCGCCTAACCTGGCGCAATCCTCTAGCCCCTCAGCAGTGCGCGACCTGAACTATATTATTGTCCAACCCGATCGCGCCAATCCCCTTCATTTCATTAGTGCCGATACGGCTGTGCGCTCAATCGTTTAACCCGATCGCGCCAATCCCCTTAATTTCATTAGTGCCGATACGGCTGTGCGCTCAATCGTTTAACCCGATCGCGCCAATGCAACCATTCCCTACCCCTGTTCGAAATCTGCCCAAACAAACCCCGACAATACAGACACATCTCCAACTCACCGTTTGACCTCTGCTGGTTGTTGTTGCTCGAGGATGGTGTAGTCAGGCGTCGTTGCTCTGCTCTGAGAGTTTTTGAAGTTCTGTTGTGTCCTTGTCCTGGGTTCCGTTCGGATGTACAGACCGGCAGTCACGGCGCCAGATTAATGTATCTTCTCAATGATTCTATGTTATAGCTATATGATCGTTCTCTAATGTATAGTGGAATAGCTTACTCTGCTCGTTGTATTTCCCGTTAAAGTAACAGTTCATTCAAATGTGGTCCTTTGGAAATCACGTAGAGGCGGAGACAGCGCTGCGGGTGAAAACGGTTCTGACCGTTGTTTTATTGGAATATCCAACAGCTTAAATTATCTGGTTCACAGCATCAATTATTTTCTATCTCTAATCAGCTTTTCCCGGAGGGCTTCTTAGTGGCGTCTCTTATTCTCGAACTGGTGGGGTGGATTCTCCGTCTCTGCTTCTCCGTTCTCTCTGCGTGTCTCTCTGCGTCTCGGTGTCTCCGTGTCTCTGTCTCACCTCCATCATTCAACCTGTAGGTTTTATAGAGAAGAGAGAACCCCCCCCAGCCCTTGCGCCATCCAGTGCCGTCACCCCAGAGAGCCTGCTTTCCTATTGGCTAGAAGGTCTCCCCTCTCAGTGATTTGGGTCTTGCGAAACAGCGTTACAAGGTGACCTTACAGAGGGGATATGAACTAGTTTCCTTTTAGAATGATTTACCCAAGTGTCCCTGAATGCGACCCTCATATCGATTGAAATAATGGGCTGTTTGGACTGCTTAGCTAAAGTAAACAGAACTCTGGGGCTGGCCTTCAGGCCTGACTTAAAGTTAAGTATTCGGCCCTCCATCCCACTTTGTTGTGGGGAAAGAGGTTTCATCCTGTGGTCTCAGTACATCTGTATGAAACGATCACCTTCCTTTGAACTGTGGGGCTGTGTAGTCATAAAATCTCTTCTAAACCTTACACAAACACGTTTTTCTGCTGGTCTCAGCTTATTTGAAGGCTATCCACATTTGTCCTTCCCTGACCTGTATTCAGTGTTTCCCCTCCGTACATCTCAAGGTACCATTTAGACTGAGGCCAGTTAACAGCCTTCTTGTTGACTCAAATGTATGGTTAACCTAACAGGTGATTTGGCATGGCTGTGCGTCTCTATTTTTCTAAGAGAAAAGAACCTAGTTCTTTGCTATTTCATATATGTGCTTAATTTCTATTGTTTAATTTACAGGTTTTATTTAGATAAATATACGACAGGTGAAAACAACACTCAGACAAGAAGTGACAGGAGTGCAGGCCTCTTCATACCGGCTCCTTGATGATGTGTGGGTTCTCAGGTGTGTAGGCCGCGCCCAGGACAGAGTGGTTGTGAGGTGGGGACAGGAAGGAGGACCATGCATGGGCCTGGGAACCTGCTGACACACACATGGGGAGAGAAAAGCCCTGGCTGTGGCTGTAACAAAATGTGGATTCACAAGAGAGGTAAATAAGTAAAGGCACTGTGGCTGTAGGTAGGATCCCGCGTGAGTGTTGCAGCATAGATGCAGGAGGTCTGCAGGCAGGGCCGCCTCAGGGGGTGTGCGAGCAGTGCGGCCGCACAGGGCCTCGCGGGAAGGGGGGCCTCGCAAAAGAAAAAAGAAAAAGAAATAAAAAATAAATAATTTTTATTTATTTTTTTTATTTATTTTTTTTATTTTTTTTTTGCGAGGCCCCCCTTCCCGCGAGGCCCTTTTTCATCACAGACCTAAAATCTAGTTTCGCTTATATGCTTATATATTTCACATTAGACACGTTTGTAGAATGTGTCTGACTTCCTGCCTCTGCGGCTCTGCAGACTGCAGTTTTCCGGTTTCTGCGGATTTGCTGCTCTACAGATTTTAGGATAGTGTTTCCGGCCCGTCCGCCGTAATACCAAATAGAAGAAGAAGACACGACACGAGGTAGATAATTCAGCGCTATTCAGAGGAGCGAGGCGAGTGGATGTCTTTTCAAAAGCTGCATGGATCAGAAGAAATTATACCGTGGGCCAAGAAAGTCTCCTTCCAACTTTACCATTGGCGCCGGATTGATACTGCGTTATGGTGAGTCAACCTATGATTATATTCCCGCCGTGGACCTATGCTCTCTTTCTCTCTCTCTGGAGCCAAACTGGTCGACTAGCTAATATAGTACTTGTTGTGAAGGGCCAGATTAAACCGAATATATATATTTATTTATATATATATATTTAATTGTATTTGTATATTCTCTAATATTCCCTGATATCCCTTGTATATTCCTTGTACAATATGCATTGAATATCCATTCTAGCCTACTGAACATCCCATAATAGTCTCCATTCTACTATTGGTCGAGACCTTGGTGCCAGGCTGCCATACCCCTCAGACCCAGTTCAAACGTACCGCTCAACATGTACGAACAAGTCCTAGTTCCGCGTAGGAATCTGGCTACCGCACCACTAATGGGACTATTTGTTCATAGTGCGTATATATACTGCGCTATTAAAGTAGGACTACTTTTTCAGTCCAGTTTCTTACCCTCCAATAGAGTCACAGACGTAAAGCCTCCCCGCGACGCCACGTGTGGGAGTAAGGCCAAGTTCGGCTTACCATCGGTATTGAGACATCGTGTATATTGATATTTGAATAGTCATATTTGGCACTATATCGTCGAGTTGGACGTAGTCTATTAAGCTAATAATAGTCTGTTAATATATAGTGCTTCGTGCGGTGAGAATACTACCGTAGTCAGTACCCCATCGTTTCGGGCAGAGAACTGGCTGCTTATCCAGGGTGGTTGACCCCACGTGAAGCTGCACCCGAGGAGCCCCAGAGCCGACGAGCGAGTGGACCTGTATACCGGATTATTCTACCGACGACAGCCCGCCTTCCCCGGCATGGATTATGCTTTGTATACGTTGATTATTCCATGGATAAAGACCCCCGACACTGCCGTGTGTTGGAACCCCCCCCCCTGGAGAGGACGCAAGGTGAGGAGACGCTCTGCAAGACGAGGTCGCTTCACGTCTCTCCTCCGTGGACCGGAGGACGCCGGCCCACAAAGAGTCCACCTGCTTTCATCTGTGGTCCAAGGATCGCCGGCGCATTGAACGGCACTACAGTGGGTTCACCTGGGATACCCTTGGCCGGATGAGGCAGCCGGATTCTACCCCCCCCCCCCTTCCTACTCCTGTCGGCTTACAAGCGACCGGATTACCCCCCCCCTAGTGTATCCAGTCTATAATCATTAAAGTACCATTGCTGTTATTCCTTAACTATTCCAGGTCGTATATGTACCACCTGCGCCTTCAGAGATTGGACATTCTCTATTGATATACCGACGAATACTCTTGCCATAAAAGTGCATACTAATTCCCATTCATAAATGTGATTGATTTGATTAAGTGCTTGCTCTACACACCATCGCTGTGTAGAAATAAAGACCTATTTCTAATTCGTACATTTGTGTTGGATCCGTTTCATCTACGTGACAGTGTTCATCATAATATATTTATGCCGAGTACTGGGTGGCCGAATATTAAGTACAAAGGTAGTGGTAGTAAGTATCATATCTAGTAATACAGTCAGGGAATTGTACCCCTCAGTTACAGTACTACTAGTAGCTAACGGTGTGTGCCTGGTGTCAGCGCCTGTATTGCTTTTCTCATGTTGTAGTTTCAGTGGTAGTGCGTTAGCTCATGGTTAGCGATAGCCGGGTTGAGCTAACTGGCTAACTGATAGCATCAAAGTAACGTGCGCAGCCAGCAGCTAACGTCGTAGCTAGCTGCCGGCTAGCTGCCGGCTGCGCACGTTACTTTGATGCCATCAGTTAGCCTAGGCTAGAGTTAGCTGTTAGCTTGTGCTACGAGTCGACCATTGACATTAGCCGTGAGAATAGCAGGGGGTTCTGGCTTATTTTGTCCCGCCAGCGAGAGGCCTTTCGTCAACGTGGAGACCTGTGTTGCGGCCTTTCGCCCTGCGTTCCTTTTGTGCAGGTAAGATTAATGAAAATGTCATGACATTACCCCACTCTTCCTTCCTTCCCCTCCCGAATGTTTTGTTAATAACGATGTTTTTTTCCAGGCAAAACATATGCTACTTCACAACATTTGGAGATATGACATGTGCTGTGTGTGAATGTCTTGGTCGCTTGTGTAGCTTGGGTAGCGTTGGGCCGTTGGCCAAAGCTGTGTGTGGCCTGGTGTCACAGTACCTGGCTAGCCTATTTAGCTGATGTCGGCCATTGGCTCCTTGCTGCTTTGGTTTCTCTGGTATAGACCCTCTTCTTGTTGGATTTAAGTGTTGATCTTTGTCCTTTTGGATCTCTCATACATGCTCTAGTCTCTCTCTAACACACACACACATGACAAACACACATGTTCTCTCTCTCTCTCTTTCTAACACACACAGTCTGCCTATGGCGGCCTTTCTCGATGGCTAGGCTGTGCTCAAGGATCTTCAGTCACAGTGCTCAGGTATTCTGCCACTGTGTACTCTCTGTTTAGGGCCAAATAGCATTTCAATTTCTTTCCAATGTGTCTCTCTCTCTCTCTCTCTCTCTCTCTCTCTCTCTCTCTCTTGGATTTAAGTGTTGATCTTTGTCCTTTTGAATCTCTCATACATGCTCTAGTCTCTCTCTAACACACACACACATGACAAACACACATGTTCTCTCTCTCTCTCTCTCTCTTTCTAACACACACAGTCTGCCTATGGCGGCCTTTCTCGATGGCTAGGCTGTGCTCAAGGATCTTCAGTCACAGTGCTCAGGTATTCTGCCACTGTGTACTCTCTGTTTAGGGCCAAATAGCATTTCAATTTCTTTCCAATGTGTCTCTCTCTCTCTCTCTCTGTACACTGTATATTGACTGTAGAACGGGAGCTCTCTCTCGCTCTCTCTTTTGCTATATGTTGACTGTATCATGCCCCGCCTCGGGCAGCGCTATTATTTAAGAATATGTTGACTGTATAAAAAAAAAAATAATAATAATAATAATAATAATATATATATATATATATATATATATATATATATATATATTTTTTTTTAACCTTTTGGGGGGGGGGGGGGGGGGGGGGGGCTCGCGTTAAATCTCGCACAGGGCATCGCATTTCTCCCAGGCGGCCCTGTCTGCAGGGAATCGCTTTTTGACTTCACAGCAAATACGGTGAGAGCAGGAATACCAATGAGACATTTGTAAGTAGGACCACAGCCAAAAAACAAGCTCTCAAAGCCGTCTCCTAAATGGGATCTGATGCCCTCGCTTGGTGCAGTAATAAGAAGCCGGGAATTAAGTGCTAAGGCTGCGCGATATGAATTTCCAATGGAGAGAGATATGCCTTCTTCGCGTTTCCTCTCTGGGTCAGGATAGGAGGTGAAGTGGGCAAATTAGCCTGAGATCAAACACATGATTATGCTGTGACGTTTACACTGTAGTCTAAAATTATTCTTTTGGCAATGTATCCCATCTCATATTTTTGTAAATACATTGTTGCTGCTTTGGAACGGGGGTAGATAAACGCCTCACTTGTTTACACATGCTGACAATGTTTGTGGATGAATAGAATGTGATGGGAGTAAATCCCACCAGTGCCCCTGCTCTCTCTCTCTCTCACCTTAGCAGGGGGAATTATGTAAATGATACTGTGAACAGCAACAAAGCCAATAATCACTATGAACACAAGAATAATTCCCTCACAGAGAAGACACAAGCCTTTTCACACGTGGGAAGCAACGTTATCACATGGGGGGAGGGCAGTAGGCTACCAAGCAAAACAGCAATCAGATGATGCAGCTGCGTAGTGTAGAGGTGTGTAAGCACTAACCTACCACCGCAGAGACCCGGGCGCGTCTACCTTAATGATAAGCAAGCAGTGCAAAAATGCGGAAGCATTCGTCACCGCACGCCACTACGGTAAAGCGCCTTTCTTTTCAGGCCCGCTTTGGGAGCTGTCGCGTGGAAATAGGCTGTCTATTGCCATTCTCTTTGACAAACTCTAACCTTAACCAGCTCCTTAACAGCGCCTAAACTTAACCGTTCTAACCTTAACCAACTCCGAAACAATGCCTAACCTTAACCTTAACCTTAACCATGCCTAACCTTAACCATAGAAATTATATTGCCATTCTCTTTGACAAACTCTAACCTTAACCAGCTCCTTAACAGCGCCTAAACTTAACCGTTCTAACCTTAACCAACTCCGAAACAATGCCTAACCTTAACCTTAACCATGCCTAACCTTAACCGGCGAAAGAATACACGTTAAAAAAAAAATCACGTTAAAAAAAAAATATTCGATGGGATTCGAACTCGCCAGCAAACGAGCCATAGGATCCACAGCCATGTAGTCTTGCCAATTGAGCTATTTCTAGATACTGAATAAGGGGCGGTGACTTATATATATTGAGCTCCGCTCGTGTCGAACCAAGGCGGGATCTCATGCGCATGCGCGGGCACCTCGCGCGAGCACGCCGGCGCACGCACGCACCTGAGCGAGCACGCCGCCGCCGGTGCACGCACGGCGCTGGGCGGCGGAAAATGAAAGCCGCATTACCGCACGCCACTACGGTAGAATGCTTCCGCATTCTTGCACTGCTTGCTTATCATTAAGGAAAAGGCGACCCGCGCAGGGACTTGAACAGGAAAGAGGGCTGCAGCGTCTTTGTAGTGTGAATCCAGTGTTTTTGAAGGTGCTCTTTGGATAAAGGGGAGCCAGTTGAAAAAACAAAAGTTCCAGGCACTCTTCAAGTATATAAAAAAGCTTTAATAAGTTGCTTAGTTCATAATAGAACAATTAAAAAACAACATGTTTTGGCCTCTCTATCGGCCTTCTTCAGGGCATTTAATTGTTCTATTATGAACTAAGCAACTAATTAAAGCTTTTTATATACCCGGGCAGGGACGTTGGAACTTTAAAAGCGGCCTTATTATTATAATATTTTTATATATTTTTTAGAATGTGTCAGGATCCGCACCAGCCTGGTTAAATTCCTCCACCTCCACAGGCTGGGAACAATGCCCCTCCGCCTCAGAAGGCTTGCCCTACACCTCCCTCTAGTGGAGTGTTCTCGGTACTCCCTGGACTCAATGTGTTATTATTCCCTATGTTAATCAATCTCCTGTTTACGTCAATGTTCAATGCGTGTATTGCCTTCCGAGGAGCCCCCAGGACGAGGTGCGGTTCTCAACGCCGCAGCCCCCGGAGGAGACGGGACTCCCGTCTCGACAGGTCCCCTTCGCCGCCGCCCTGGTGGGAGGACTATTACGCGGAGGCAACCCAGGGGATTCCAGCTCCTTGGGAGGACTACGCCGAGCCAGCCGCCGAACCAACCCGGGAGGAGGGTCCCTGTGTGGCCTACCACGCCGAGACCCAGGTGGAGCGGCCTGGCCCTGCCGCCTCCTCCGGGTCTGCTTCCACGTCGGATCGACCCCGGCGGCGACACGCTGCAGGGCGCTCGACTCTTCCGCCGGCTGAGTCGGGGTCTCTGGTCCCAGCCCCGGATCCTGGGTTGTTGCCGCCATCCCCCCGCTCCGGTCCCTTCCCAGCCTGAGCCTGTTCCTGGTTTCTCCGAGGCTCTCCCTGTGTTCTCCCACTACTTCCCTGGGTCCCGGCCCCCTGCCTTTCCCGTGGCTGCCTCCGTTACGTCTGGAAGCCGTCCCTCGAGGGGGGGGGGTCCTGTCAGGATCCGCGCCAGCCTGGTTCAATTCCTCCACCTCCACAGGCTGGCAACAATGCCCCTCCGCCTCAGAAGGCTTGCCCTACACCTCCCTCTAGTGGAGTGTTCCCGGTACTCCCTGGACTCAATGTGTTATTATTCCCTATGTTAATCAATCTCCTGTTTACGTCAATGTTCAATGTGTGTATTGTATTTCTGTGTGTGTTACCCGCTCTGTTCCCCGGTCTGGTTTAGTGTTGTATTTGTATGTTTCATTGTTGTTCCTAAATGTCATGTTATCTAGTGTTGTCATTGTTTGTCATCCAGGTGTGTCTTGTTAGTAATCAGTGTGATTAGTCTTCCTATATATTCTGTGCTGTCCTGTAGCGGTACTACACATGCTTTTAAGGCCACATTTTTTTTAACCCTTTTATCCAGCTACCCTTTCATTCAAACTGACCTTCAGGGATTCTTTCTTTTTTAACCAATATTATGTGGTGTTAGGGTCTTCAGCTACCCGTTTCAAGTTTATAATATGTAATAACTACCATGTAGTTGATTTTATTAGAACAAGGCTTTATGATATCCTCCACAATACATATATAAGCACAGCAAAACTATGTTTCACCATTTTGAAAATTCTGAAGGTATCTGCAGAGAAAAAGGTACGACTGTGGTGTTAGGGTCATTCTTGACCCAGCAAGGTAAAACTATACTATAAAAATACTAAATATAAATAAATAAAATAATAATAAATATACTAAACTTTTTTTCAGAAGTTATATTCTAATATTGTTCTATTATAGTCAGAAAACATTATTATCTATGGGTTTCACATTAGTATTATTATGATTGAACAACCTCATTTTCATCTTAAAAATAAGGGACATGATGTGTCTCTGGGGCCATAAAATCAAATTACAATGGGATTATATGGTTATGAATGCATATAATGTTAGTTAGGGTGTAGTATTAACTATATTGAGTGATACTCCTTTATTTTTAGTGGTCAGGAGTCGGACTGAGTGATAAGTAACCCTAGTGATAACACAATCCCAACATTCACATATGAAATTCATGCAGCTTTTTCCTGTGAGGTGGATGAAACCGTAGTGAGTCCTATTGGCCTCTAGAGGGCAGGATCCCAGCAGGATGCTGTGACGCGTTGTTTTTTTCCGTAGCCGCATTTTGCGGAGACGCTCTCTGATTGGCCACTGACATGTGCGCCCAATCGCGTGACGAGCTGTGTCTTTGCCCATTTCCGCGTCGAACAGCAGCAAACTACCTAACGCCTATAGTTTATCACTGGTTAAGCTTAGGCGACTCTTTAGAAGTTGGTTAAGGTTAGAGTTTGGAATCAGGGCTGATGTTCTATCGCCCTGCTCTAAGACAAACTCTAACCTTAACCAACTTCGAAAGAGTGCCTAAGCTTAACCGGTGTAGAAACAGGCGTCACACGATTGGGCGCACCAGAAACGTCAGTGGCCAATCAGAGAGCGTCTCCGCAAAATGTGGCTACGGAAAAAAATAACGCTGCTGGCACAGCCTTGCAGCGTGGCTGAATCTCTCGCCATTCGTGGACACAGACAGCCATCTCTCCCCTTTTGCCATGATGCGTGTTACTGGGAGGTAGGGGGCTGACCTCGAAAGGAGCCGTAGTCGACTGCCAACCTCTTAGTCGAATGCAAAAAAAAGAGGCCTAGAAGCGTGGCTAACGCTAATGGTGAATAGAATAGAATAGAATAGAAATACTTTTATTATCCCGTAAATTTGACACTGCAAATTGATCAACATTTAAACATTTAGACAGGACAGGTCACAAATTAGAATAATAACACAAATCAATCAAGTTGCCTAGGATAATAGTAGAGTAAAATAGAATACAAATGAAATAAAATATACAGAAACAAATACAGTAAAAATATACTGAGCATGGGGGAAGGGGTGGGGGGGGGGGGTACAGGTAGTAAAAAACAACACAGCAGTGTAAACAATTTGGTCAATATAATTTAACTATCTAACTAAATGAAATATATATTCACAGTATTCACAGTGTCACATAAGGTGCAGTATGCTTCAGGTAGTGTATTATCCTCCTTGGGTTCCTTTTAATCCAAGGTCAATGTCTAGCAGCCGTCGCTGTCCCCTGTTTTGGAGCCTGGAGGCATACCATACATACCAGAGAGGCTAAGAAAATGGGCACAGAGGCACTGAAAGAGGATTTCACACACTAGACAAATATCAAGATGTATCCATCAGTGGACCAATTGCATGCTTCCACAGAGGACAATAAGCCTTCAGTCGACTTCTTCAGCCATTAAGCACCCCCCCCACAGCCCAAATGGAATGATCCCCCCAAAAGATTTAAACTACCAGTCGACTATCGGCAAATTTCGGCCAATCAAAGTCGACTATAGAAATCCTTAGTCTGGGACAGGCCTACTCAGAGCCATGTTGCTTGTCACATGTTCCAAGAGGGTGACAGAAAGTGGCGAGGTGCACTTTGCTGCTCTCTAGTCAAGCAGCAAGAGCAACTATTTGCAGACAAACAGCACTTTGCGAGGGTGTCCCCCTATGTGGTTTGACAGAAAGAGAGAGATTGAGTGAAGGAGAGAGAGGGAGGAAGGGAGGGAGGAGAGGGAGGAGAGGGGTAGTACGGAGGGATAGAGAGACCTGTCACCTGCACTTGAGTGGAGGTAAATTTCCCTTTCAGAAAGTGTGCAGTGCACCTTGTTTCATGCATCACTCCCCCCATAATCTATCTCTATCTCCCTTTCTCTCGCTGTCTGTCTGTCTTTTTCTCTCTCTCTTGCCTCTCTCTGTCTCTCTCACCTCTGAAGTACACACTCTTGCACACTAAAAAACTCTCATCATGCATTCCTCCTCCTCCTCCTCCTCCTCCTCCTCCTCCTCCTCCTCCTCCTCCTCCTCCTCCTCCTCCTTTTCTCCTTCAGGATGCATGCTTATCAGGGACAGAGATACGATTGAAGGATTGAAGACCAGGAGTATTTCTGGACTGTTGTCAGTAGTTAGAAACACTCCCAAGGTGGTGTTGACATTGGCTGATGAACCATCTGATGAACGCTCTGATGAATGATCTGAGGAACCCTCCTGTCTTCCCCCGGGTTTAACTTCATGCCGTGAAATCATCACCACCACGTACACTGGAGGAAATCAGCATTGGGGTTGTGGTGGGGATTTTTGGCGGTCATGAAATGACTGGAAAATGCATTATATTTATAATCTTTGATTATGCTTTTTTCATCTGAAATAATTAGTATTTGAAGCCTCCTCCAATTTGGAATTTGGATAAATAGGATAGGGGAAAAAAAGTTCACCATTCAGTCACTCTGCAACTGCAAGTCCATTTTGAGGGTCGCAAATAATGGAGATTCACCTCTATTTGTAGGGGCCACAAAGTACAAAAGGTTGTGATCCACTGACTTATACAGTAGGAAAGTATTCTGGCTCAAGTAACACATTATTTCTGAGATGAGGATTTAAGTAATACATGAAACAGTAACAGAAAACTAGAGTAGTAGTAGTAGTAGTAGTAGTAGTAGTAGTAGTAGTAGTAGTAGTAGTAGTAGTAGTAGTAGTAGTAGTAGTAGTAGCAGCAGCAGCAGCAGCAGCAGCAGCAGCAGTAGTAGTAGTAGTAGTAGTAGTAGTAGTAGTAGTAGTAGTAGTAGTAGTAGTAGTAGTAGTAGTAGTAGTAGTAGTAGTAGTAGTAGTGGTAGTAGGCAGAGCGTTCTCTTTGATCTACTACTCAATTGTTGGGGAACACCCTGTAGGCCTAGACATATAATGAAAATTCAAGTCCTTTTTACTTTTTCTTCTCTTCATCTATCAATTTTTATGTATGGGGAGATGAGTAGGGATGGATATTGGATGTATACTATGGGTGGATGGATAGGTATACTAGTCCAGGATCAGTAACATCTATACTGGTACTCACTCTTTTGTTTATGTATGCACTTATGTTTTTGTTTTTGTATCGGTGATGGGTAAAAAAAGATAAATGCAAAAAACTGTGTCAATATTTTAAATATACGTATGTATACACAGTAAAATTTGCAGTGTCAAATATGCAGTGTCAAAGTACATTGACTCTTTCAGAGTTATTACAACAACAGTTTGAGTAAAATGCAGACAGTGTTGGTGAAATATTTCGTAGTTAATTGGCTGGTGTCATCACTACTCTGGGAAGCTCCGCCCATCTCCTTCTCTTGAAGAATGTCCAAGACACGCCATTTTCTTCACGTCGCGGCAGAGGTAACTCAGCAGGTAAGTTTCTCCTAATCACATATTAATTAATTAATTCGGTAGCTATTGGCTTCCAGCAACTTGCAAGAGGTAATGTTAATGTTGTTAAATACAATGTGGAGGGGTGATTGTGAATTGTATCGTTTGGAAAAAAAGATCGAAAAAAACACAGGGCGATACATTGGCTTAGTAACAAACATTTGCACGCCATGTTCTGAGGTAAATGTGTCCTACAGTATGAAATCAATTAACAGTTATTTGGCATTTGACCAACATTATTATTTTGTTAAGTCCACAGATTTCGGCGACAGCCAAGAAGACTGCACGCACGTGCGCCATTTCACATTGAGTGAGGCCTTGAACGTGAGCCAGCCCTTCGTGAGTTTTTTCAAATGTGTCTTGCTAGCTAATGTTAATGCGGGGAAATGCCCTTGAATGATATAAGTAATCTGTACTATGAAATGGTGTGTTATGAGAGTGAGTGCATTAGAATGCATACAATATGGTTGATTGAGTTTAATGGAAGAAACACAGGGCAAATGCAAGGAAGGCCCTGTTACCAAGCTGCTAACATTGGCTTAGTAACAAACATTTGCATGCCATGTTCTGAGGTAAATGTGTCATACAGTATGAAATCAAGTAACAGTTATTTGGCATTTGACCAACGTTATTATTTTGTTAAGTCCACAGATTTCGGCGACAGCCAAGAAGACTGCACGTGCGCCATTTCACGTTGAGGGAGGCCTTGAACGTGAGCCAGCCTATACCCTTCGTGAGTTTTTTCAAATGTGTCTTGCTAATGTTAATGCGGGGAAATACCCTTGAATGATATAAGTAATCTGTACTATGAAATGGTGTGTTATGAGAGTGAGTGCATTAGAATGCATACAATATGGTTGATTGAGTTTAATGGAAGAAACACAGGGAAAATGCAAGGAAGGCCCTGTTACCAAGCTGCTAACATTGGCTTAGTAACAAACATTTGCATGCCATGTTCTGAGGTAAATGTGTCATACAGTATGAAATCAAGTAACAGTTATTTGGCATTTGACCAACGTTATTATTTTGTTAAGTCCACAGATTTCGGCGACAGCCAAGAAGACTGCATGTGCGCCATTTCACGTTGAGGGAGGCCTTGAACGTGAGCCAGCCTATACCCTTCGTGAGTTTTTTCAAATGTGTCTTGCTAATGTTAATGCGGGGAAATACCCTTGAATGATATAAGTAATCTGTACTATGAAATGGTGTGTTATGAGAGTGAGTGCATTAGAATGCATACAATATGGTTGATTGAGTTTAATGGAAGAAACACAGGGAAAATGCAAGGAAGGCCCTGTTACCAAGCTGCTAACATTGGCTTAGTAACAAACATTTGCATGCCATGTTCTGAGGTAAATGTGTCATACAGTATGAAATCAAGTAACAGTTATTTGGCATTTGACCAACGTTATTATTTTGTTAAGTCCACAGATTTCGGCGACAGCCAAGAAGACTGCACGTGCGCCATTTCACGTTGAGGGAGGCCTTGAACGTGAGCCAGCCTATACCCTTCGTGAGTTTTTTCAAATGTGTCTTGCTAATGTTAATGCGGGGAAATACCCTTGAATGATATAAGTAATCTGTACTATGAAATGGTGTGTTATGAGAGTGAGTGCATTAGAATGCATACAATATGGTTGATTGAGTTTAATGGAAGAAACACAGGGAAAATGCAAGGAAGGCCCTGTTACCAAGCTGCTAACATTGGCTTAGTAACAAACATTTGCATGCCATGTTCTGAGGTAAATGTGTCATACAGTATGAAATCAAGTAACAGTTATTTGGCATTTGACCAACGTTATTATTTTGTTAAGTCCACAGATTTCGGCGACAGCCAAGAAGACTGCACGTGCGCCATTTCACGTTGAGGGAGGCCTTGAACGTGAGCCAGCCTATACCCTTCGTGAGTTTTTTCAAATGTGTCTTGCTAATGTTAATGCGGGGAAATACCCTTGAATGATATAAGTAATCTGTACTATGAAATGGTGTGTTATGAGAGTGAGTGCATTAGAATGCATACAATATGGTTGATTGAGTTTAATGGAAGAAACACAGGGAAAATGCAAGGAAGGCCCTGTTACCAAGCTGCTAACATTGGCTTAGTAACAAACATTTGCATGCCATGTTCTGAGGTAAATGTGTCATACAGTATGAAATCAAGTAACAGTTATTTGGCATTTGACCAACGTTATTATTTTGTTAAGTCCACAGATTTCGGCGACAGCCAAGAAGACTGCACGTGCGCCATTTCACGTTGAGGGAGGCCTTGAACGTGAGCCAGCCTATACCCTTCGTGAGTTTTTTCAAATGTGTCTTGCTAATGTTAATGCGGGGAAATACCCTTGAATGATATAAGTAATCTGTACTATGAAATGGTGTGTTATGAGAGTGAGTGCATTAGAATGCATACAATATGGTTGATTGAGTTTAATGGAAGAAACACAGGGAAAATGCAAGGAAGGCCCTGTTACCAAGCTGCTAACATTGGCTTAGTAACAAACATTTGCATGCCATGTTCTGAGGTAAATGTGTCCTACAGTATGAAATCAAGTAACAGTTATTTGGCATTTGACCAACGTTATTATTTTGTTAAGTCCACAGATTTCGGCGACAGCCAAGAAGACTGCACGTGCGCCATTTCATGTTGAGGGAGGCCTTGAACGTGAGCCAGCCTATACCCTTCGTGAGTTTTTTCAAATGTGTCTTGCTAATGTTAATGCGGGGAAATACCCTTGAATGATATAAGTAATCTGTACTATGAAATGGTGTGTTATGAGAGTGAGTGCATTAGAATGCATACAATATGGTTGATTGAGTTTAATGGAAGAAACACAGGGCAAATGCAAGGAAGGCCCTGTTACCAAGCTGCTAACATTGGCTTAGTAACAAACATTTGCATGCCATGTTCTGAGGTAAATGTGTCATACAGTATGAAATCAAGTAACAGTTATTTGGCATTTGACCAACGTTATTATTTTGTTAAGTCCACAGATTTCGGCGACAGCCAAGAAGACTGCACGTGCGCCATTTCACGTTGAGGGAGGCCTTGAACGTGAGCCAGCCTATACCCTTCGTGAGTTTTTTCAAATGTGTCTTGCTAATGTTAATGCGGGGAAATACCCTTGAATGATATAAGTAATCTGTACTATGAAATGGTGTGTTATGAGAGTGAGTGCATTAGAATGCATACAATATGGTTGATTGAGTTTAATGGAAGAAACACAGGGAAAATGCAAGGAAGGCCCTGTTACCAAGCTGCTAACATTGGCTTAGTAACAAACATTTGCATGCCATGTTCTGAGGTAAATGTGTCATACAGTATGAAATCAAGTAACAGTTATTTGGCATTTGACCAACGTTATTATTTTGTTAAGTCCACAGATTTCGGCGACAGCCAAGAAGACTGCATGTGCGCCATTTCACGTTGAGGGAGGCCTTGAACGTGAGCCAGCCTATACCCTTCGTGAGTTTTTTCAAATGTGTCTTGCTAATGTTAATGCGGGGAAATACCCTTGAATGATATAAGTAATCTGTACTATGAAATGGTGTGTTATGAGAGTGAGTGCATTAGAATGCATACAATATGGTTGATTGAGTTTAATGGAAGAAACACAGGGAAAATGCAAGGAAGGCCCTGTTACCAAGCTGCTAACATTGGCTTAGTAACAAACATTTGCATGCCATGTTCTGAGGTAAATGTGTCATACAGTATGAAATCAAGTAACAGTTATTTGGCATTTGACCAACGTTATTATTTTGTTAAGTCCACAGATTTCGGCGACAGCCAAGAAGACTGCACGTGCGCCATTTCACGTTGAGGGAGGCCTTGAACGTGAGCCAGCCTATACCCTTCGTGAGTTTTTTCAAATGTGTCTTGCTAATGTTAATGCGGGGAAATACCCTTGAATGATATAAGTAATCTGTACTATGAAATGGTGTGTTATGAGAGTGAGTGCATTAGAATGCATACAATATGGTTGATTGAGTTTAATGGAAGAAACACAGGGAAAATGCAAGGAAGGCCCTGTTACCAAGCTGCTAACATTGGCTTAGTAACAAACATTTGCATGCCATGTTCTGAGGTAAATGTGTCCTACAGTATGAAATCAAGTAACAGTTATTTGGCATTTGACCAACGTTATTATTTTGTTAAGTCCACAGATTTCGGCGACAGCCAAGAAGACTGCACGTGCGCCATTTCATGTTGAGGGAGGCCTTGAACGTGAGCCAGCCTATACCCTTCGTGAGTTTTTTCAAATGTGTCTTGCTAATGTTAATGCGGGGAAATACCCTTGAATGATATAAGTAATCTGTACTATGAAATGGTGTGTTATGAGAGTGAGTGCATTAGAATGCATACAATATGGTTGATTGAGTTTAATGGAAGAAACACAGGGAAAATGCAAGGAAAAAACCCTGGGTTATATAGCTCTCCTTTTTTTGTCTGTTTGCATCTGTGGGAAATTAGTGTCAGGCTTGAATATTCAGTGACTTTGTACTTATTATTTACCTTATTGGGGACATTGATCTAAGTAAAACATTTAATAATAACTTAACTTAGATCAATGTCCCCAATAAGGTAAATAATAAGTACAAAGTCACTGAATATTCCAGCCTGACACTAATTTCCCACACTTCCCTGTGTTCAAGTTGCCCATAACTCTCTTGCAGGCTTGCTGCAAGCATGCTGTTGAAAGTCCAACTGGGAGATGTCCAAAAGTTTGTTCGGATTACAGAAATAAATCTGATCGAGTTTCTGAGTGCAGGTAAGAAATTGGGATCATTGGGAAATTGTCCTCAATGTGATACTCAATGGTTATCCACTGGGTGGATCTGTGGCTTCATCTATTGTATTGCAGACAGCAATTATTCAAGATTAAGTGAATATTTAGTGAGTAGATTTAGAAATCACTGGATACATCCAATGACATTTCTGTTTACAAAAGCTTTTGTGCCCGTTTCTAGCATTTGCAAAGTTTGGTGTCCCAGCTGTAACGGAAGGTGTGAAGGTTTTTGACAGTTCGGGGACCGAATTGGATGACGATGTTTTTGAGGAGGTAGCAAGAGATGCATCCACTGGGGTGCTAATCATCAAATATGACACAGGTTTGATTACATTTGTAATATATATTTAATGAATAAGTTATTTGTCATGTGAAGCTTACATTCGATTAGATAAGGGACATCTTTATGAGGAAACTGTGTATAATCTTTTTATTTATTTATCCTGTCTCCACGTTAGCCTCATCTGAGCAGTCTGTCTCCACGCTAGCCTCATCTGAGTGGTCCCAACCATCATCCCTGGATTCGTCAGGGTCCCAGCCATCATCCCTGGATTCGTCAGGATCACAGGATACTGTCATCATTTCAGAGGACCCTTCACGAAAACGCCATAGGCTGGATACAGAGGCCAAGCAAGTAAGAGTTGACACACATGTAATATGTATGCATCACCCTGTGATTCACAACTCAGAAATGCATGTTTTTTACTGTCAATGTTATGCCCCCATCTTTTCCATTGTACTGGTCGCGTGCCTGTAAGAATATTGTAGCTCACTTGAGATTGGATGGATCTCTCAAATTATCATCTCCACGAGTCAGAAGCATGCTAGACAGACCTCAGATAGGGTTAAAACTGATATTAAGGATACTTATCCTTTACCTTAACTTTGAATTGCAGTCTACAGTATATTCCTAACACTGAATTGTTTTTTGTGCATGTGCTTTTGTGCTTCAAGTTGGTGGAATCCATTCTTCGTGAGAAATCTGGTGGAGAACGCATAATAAATGAATACAATCGAACCAAGTCCTTGCACGATGACAACAGAAGGAAAATGGTGAACCTATTGGCAGCTGACTTGACAGAGAAGAATGGGTAATTAGCTCCTTGTTTTTAGTTTGTTCTCAATCTAGCTTTCCGATTAATTTGAAATCTAAATGAAATCCAGGGAATATGACTGAGAAATACATTCTTCTTTAATCTTAATCTTCCAGTACTTCACCACCCAGACATCTGAAAGAAAAGTATGCCAGAGGAATCGTGACCTTATTCCCCTACCTCAGTGACCCACACTCTAAGAATGGCTATGTGAGTTGCACACAGTAATGGTTGTGGCAATATTGATACATTTTTAATCCTACCAGAGCATGCTGTTTTTCACTTTTAAATGTGAAGTGTCTGTTTTTATTCCACCCTCCAAGGAGCATTATTATGATGGCCAGAGTGGCAGTGGATACTTGGCCTGGAGGATTAAAACTATTCAGAGAACCGCTGCTAAAGACAAACGATCATCATTTGGAGGTAACACTAATAATGCATATCTTGAGTACAACGAGTTGATTAACAAAACAAGCGGCATTATTGATTACTGTAACTGAGGGGTACAATTCCCTGACTGTATTGTTAAGTATGGTATTAAACCACTACCTCTTGTACTTTAACTTCTGGCCATCCAGTACATGATATAGATATGATGAACACTTTCCCACCTGATGAAACGAAGTCCACACAAATGTACAAATCGAATATTTAATATAGCAAAAGGTATATACAACGTTCACTTGTTTACACTTATGATTTGAAATGCACTTGTATGGCAAATGAGTATTCGTAGGTAAATCAATATTGAATGTCCAATCTCTGGTTACGCAGGGAGTAAGTATACAACCTGGTTATTTAGGGAACTATAGCGATGGTACTTAAATGATTATAGCTGGATACACTAAAGGGGGGGGGGGGTCCCGCTGGTTGTAAGACAGTAGGAGGGGGGGTTAGAGAAGCCGCTGGCGGTATCCCATCTGGCCGACGATTTCTTGGGAGAATTCAAAGTCTTGAACACGGTGCCCACAGAACCTCGGTCCGCAGACGAATACAGCTGGACCCTCTGGTGGACGGTAGCTGCCGGTCCACAACGGAGAGACGTGAGGCGACCTCACTGGTGTAGAGCGCCGTCTCACCTGGACTCCTCTCCGGGGGGTAGTTCCAACACTCCGCAGTGTTGGCCGTTATCCATGGAATAATCAAAGCACCCAAAGCATAATCCAAGCCGTGGAAGGCTCGCCGTCGTCCGGGTAGAGTAATCCAATGTACAGGTCCGCTCGTCCTGGCCCGGAGCTCCTCGGATGCAAGCACCACTAGTGGTCTGCCCAGCCTGGTTAAGACTCCAGATAACGTCAGGAACGATGGGGGTGCTGCTCACTTTATAACTCTAACCGACGATGCACCATACATAATAGACTATTATTAGCTTAATAGAAATACGTCCAACTCGACGGTATAGTGCCAAACTATGACAATTCAACTATTAATCCACACGATATCTCAATGCCTATTCTGAGGCCAAGTAGGCCTTACTGCACCACACGTGCGTCGTGGGTGAGGCTTCGCGTCTGTTACTCGGTTGGAGGGTAAAGAACTAATGGACTAAAAGAAAGTTCTACTTTACTTGCGCCATATATATATGCGCTGTGAACAAATAGTACCATTCGTATTTCGCCAGACGTATTCCTACGCGGAACCGGGCTTGCCACGACATGTTGGGCGGCACGATTGAACTTGAACCTAGGGGTATGGCTGCTGGCGCCAGGTTCTCGTCCAATGGTAGAATGAAACTATTATGGGCTGTTTAGTAGACTAAAGGGATATTCAGTGCATATTGTACAAGGAATATACAGGGGATATCAAACGATATACAAATACTATTTAAATATATATATATAAATAAATATATATATTCGGTTTAATCTGATCCTTCACAACAGCCGCCCCCTAATTAGTCCCACCTAATTAGCTAAGCAGAGACAGATTAACCTCACTGTCTACCACTCAAGGTCCGCTGTAAGGGTCAGTCAACTCACAAAGTCATGGGGTCATGGTCATCATCGATAGTATCTGGGAGTCGGGGCAGTTCTATTAGCCTCGCCACGGGTCGTGTGTAAGTTCGCCCTTGGACGAGTACTTCAGCTGCTTGGACCTTGCCATCGGCACCGGTGATCACTTTGCTTACGCGGCCAGCCGGCCACATAGCTCTGGGTAGTGACTGGTCGATAATCATGACGACTGTTCCTTCTGTCAAATTGTCTCTCTCTTTTACCCACTTCTGGCGGGTCTGTAGAGACGGTAGGTAGTGGAGTAGGAAGCTGCTCCAAAACTTGTCAGCTAGCACTTGACTGTACCTCCACATTCTTCGGCCGTTCGCTTCTTCAGGCCTGTACATTGTCTGGGGTAGCGCGGGGTCCAGCCGCCCCATTAAGAGTGTGTTGGGGGTGACTGGGTCGACATCTGCTACATCACTGGAGACGTAACCGAGGGGTTTTGAGTTCAATACTCCCTCGATCTCCGTGAGGACTGTCATTAGGACTTCCTCCGCCACAGTCTGGGCCCCAAGCACGGCGTACAGGGCTGTCTTTATGGAACGTACTTCTCGTTCCCAGGTTCCACCGAAGTGGGGTGCGTTCGGGGGATTAAACTGGAAGTCAATCTGGGATGGAGCTAGGTGGGTCTTAAGTTCTGGGCCCATAGCTTGGAAGCTCTCTCTCAGCTCTCTTTCTCCGCCTTTGAAGTTTGTCCCGTGATCAGACAACAATGTAGACGGTTTTCCTTTCCGTGATGTGAATCTTTGGAAGGCCATAAGGAATGAGTCTGTGCTCATGGTCGGAAGGAGCTCGATATGTATCGCTCTGGTGGTCATGCATTTGAATACAATACCCCACCGCTTCTCGGTTCCTCTTCCTTTCTTTATATACAACGGGCCAAAACAGTCCATGCCTGTGGAGTGGAATGGCTTGTCGCCGAGTCGGAGGCGACAGGGAGGTATGTCAGCCATCCGTGGTATGCTGGGCTGCGCGCGCCACTTTCGGCAGTCTAGACAGGTTCACTGGAAGCGTCGCACCGCTTCTCTTCCTTGAAGTATCCAATAGCGACGTCTGATCTCCGCGAAGACTCTCTCTGCTCCTGCGTGGTGTACATCCTCGTCGTATTTCTTTATGATCAGCTCTGTGACCTTGTGTCGGCTGTTCAAGACTATCGGGTACTTAATGTCATCCGGTAGATCGGGGGCTCTCCGCAGGCGACCACCCACTCTGATGAGATCATGGGCGTCACTCTCGGGTGCCAGGTGGAGCAGTCTGCTGTCTGATGGGACGGGCTTTCCTCCCTGTAGACAGTCTAGCTCATCGGGGAACGAGTCTCTCTGGGCTCGTTGTAGTAGAAGAAGTTCTGCTTCTTCGTAGTCAGCTGCTGAAATGTCAGTGGTGGACTGAATCTCTGGGTGGTGCCACAGGAATGTCTTTTGCTGCGCACTCTCTAGGGTAATGCAGTCATCTATGTTGGGGTCTGTGGAGGCGACTGTGCTCAGTCCACAGAACATAGGTTTCTTGTTCTCAGCCTCCTCGTTACTTGCTTCCCGTGGGGTGGGCGTAGGCCACTCTTCTTCGGGGAGCTTGAGGAATTCTGGTCCGTCACTGTAGATGTTGCGACGGGTGAGGTCATCCAGGGACATTCCCCGGGTGATGACGTCAGCGGGGTTGTGTTTGGTGTCCACATACCGCCAGCTCGCTGCTTCTGTTAACTCTTGAATCTCGGTGACTCTGACTCCCACGAAGACTTTGTATCTGCATGAATCAGACTTGATCCATGTGAGTACTGTCGTGGAATCTGACCACAAGATTGTTCTGTGCACCGGGATGGTGAGTTCACGTTGGATTAACGTGGCTAGATGCGCTCCTGCTAGGGCTGCGCAGAGCTCTAGACGCGGGATAGATTGTTGCTTTCGTGGGGCTATTCTTGAGCGAGCCAGGATGAAAGCAGTGTGTATCTTTCCTCCCTTCTCTTGGGCACGCAAGTAGGCCACCGATCCATAGGCTACTTCGGAGGCGTCGCTGAAGACGTGTAGATCAATCTTGCATGTCTCTGGCCTCACTGTGGATGGGAAGTAGCTGCGGCGTATATTGACGCCTGGGAGTGAGCGGAGTTCCGTCTCCCACTCTCTCCATGTTGAGGCAAGGTGTGCGGGTATTGGGTCGTCCCAGCCCTGGTCCTTGTCCCATAGTGCTCGTACAATCATCTTTGCCCTGGTGGTGTAAGGTAGAATACATCCCAACGGGTCATATTGTCTGGCGAGTGTTCTGTACACACTCCGTCTGGTGGTCGGTGTCGCCGTCGACCTTCCCTGCTCTGGAGTCAAGGGTTTGTGTCTATAGTGGAGCGAGTCT
The DNA here is from genome assembly GCF_963971535.1 of Notolepis coatsorum. Classification (NCBI taxonomy): domain Eukaryota; kingdom Metazoa; phylum Chordata; class Actinopteri; order Aulopiformes; family Paralepididae; genus Notolepis; species Notolepis coatsorum. The sequence continues at coordinate 75,074,175 of NC_140179.1, read as the reverse complement.
GTTTTGAAGCGCCAGACTAGTCCTAGTGTCATTTCTTGGGCTTCTCCTGGGATGGTCGCCATCCAGGTCTCGCTGCTGGCAGCCTTGTCTGCGGGGGAGAGGCTGCGCAATACGTGCGGGTCACTGCTGGCCCACTGCCTGAGATCAAAGCCGCCTTTGATCAGGGAGGCGCGTAGCTTGATTAGGAGAGCCTCGGCTTCTTCTTGAGTCGAAACGCTTTGTAAACAGTTGTCCACGTAGAAACTGTTCTTCACACTGTGTCGGACCTCTTCATCTGCTGCTGGGTCCTCTGCGACGTGTTTCTGTAGTGCAAATGTAGCACAGCACGGGCTGCATGTGGTTCCGAAGGGGAGTACTTCCCACTGGTAGATGGCTGGGTTCTCATCTCCGATCCTCTCTCTCCATAGGAACCGCAGCAGGGGCTTGTCCTCCTCCACTAGTCTCACCTGCAGGAACATCCCTTTGATATCCCCGCTGATAGCCACCTTGTCCTGGCGGAAGCGCAGTAGCACGCCTAGTAGGGAGGGGCCGAGTGTGGGGCCGGGCAAGAGCTCTTTATTCAGATTTTGGGATCCGATCTGGTAGCTGCAGTTAAACACAATGCGATCCTTACCGTTGTGGTGGACCTTGTGATGCGGCACGTACCATGATTCGGTCGTCTGATCGGCCTCTTTAATGTCAATCTTTGTCACGTGTCCCGCTGTGATTAGCTTCTCAATCTCAGCGCGGTACACACTCTCTTGAGCGGGGTCTTTGGCTAGGCGCCGCTCTGTGTTCAATAGATAGCGCTCCGTGGCGTTTTTCTTTGCGTGAAAGGTGGGCATTCCCTCTCGCCTCAGGAGTGGAGTTGCGTATCTCATCACTCCGCCGACTGTGACTCTCTTTGTCCCCTGCTCGAGTAGGTTGATGGCGTAAATGTCTTCTTTAGAACGAATATCTTTCTTTTCGTTCTTAAAGGGCATTGTCTCTAGTGTCCATAGCCTCTCGACATGCTGCAGGAGAGTGGTGTCTTCTTCTGTCGTTCTGGAGTGGAGGCAGCTAGTGGCTGCTGTTCGGTTGAGAGATTTAGCGAGGGGGCCTTGTAGGGTCCACCCTAGGCGGGTCTCGACTGCTGCAGGACAGCCTCGGGGTCCTGTATGGACCCGGTCAATCGGGACTATGAGTTCTGCATGGTCGGAGCCTATCAGCAGGGTCGGGGTAGCGCCGTCTATGAGCGGGATAGGTAGTTGTCGCAGGTGCACATATTTATCCATCAACTTGGCGATAGGGTAGGTGTACTGCGATAGTCCTATTTCTTGGCTGGTGAAAGCATTTGTAATCCTATACCGTCGCTCTGGCTGCCCGTTTGCTGCGATAGTGAAGGAGACATTCTCGCCCTTTATCGTCTTTAAATCTCTTCTTATTGTCCGAATCGTCATTTCGTTCTCGCTCCCCCGCAGTCCCAGCTGGGCCGCAGCGGACGCGAGCAGAAGGGTCTTCTCTGACCCGTCATCAAGGACGGCGTAGGTGTCCATGACTTTATCTTGGTAGCTCAATGTCACACGGACTACCTTTAAGAGCACTTGGGCGCCGCTGCTGCTGGCGGGGTCAATGTACATGACACTTGCCTTGGTGCCGCTCGATGGTGCAGGTGAAGGCCGTCTTCTGTTACTGTCGTGTAGTATATCTAGATGGGCTCCGTCGCACCGACTGCACCTTTTCTTTAGGCGGCATTCGGCTGCCATGTGGCTGCGCGCACATCGGTAACAGCGCCTGTTGGACTTTATCCATTGACTCACTTCTTCTGCATTCATCTTTGTGAATAGGTCACATTGTGACAGCCAGTGTTCTTTCTCACAGTAGGGACACACCATCTTCCACTTCTCTTTTCTCGAGGGGGTACTGTGGCTCTTACTGCTCGGTACTGACTCTGATTGGTGCATGACAGTCACCGATCTTCTTCCATCATTTATTCTCCTGGGTCCCTCTCTGGAGCTTGGCGTGCTCCGCCCGAACGTATCCAGTCGTAAGCTGCTGACTTCTCTCGCCAGGAAGTCGGCTAGATCAAGGAGGGATGGTTCGGGGCCGTTAGGATCCCGGTAGTCTCTCTGCCGCCTAAAACGCTCTTGTCTTGCGGGTGGCAGCTTCTCCAAAATCCTCTCGACGTTAGAGTTGGCGTATAGCTCGTGCATGCCCTTTTCCCGTTGACAGGTCGTCTAATGAGCGATTGTCTGTTGCTGGGGGTAGGCGATCAATATGCCTTATCTCTTGGATTACGTAATCCCATATACGTCCATATCTCTGGTCCAGCGCCGCTAGGGCCGCTGTGTATGGGGTCGTAGAGGTGGCATAAGCTAGCGCTATATTGTGCGCTCGCGGTACTTTCAGGTGCTTCAGTAATATTGCATACTTGTGGCGTTCATCAGCGACATCCACCATCATTGTCTCTAAGCACATCCGGAGCTCCGTGTACTGTGCTCGATTCTCATAGGTGAAGTCTGGAAACGACGGCGTGGCAATGTATGACGCCGTGGATGGCTGATACATCGGCGAGCGTTGGGGGAGAGACCTCCTAGGCGAGTCCCCTCTTGCGCCCCTCTGTGGGCTGGTACCGACAGGGTACCATGGCCCGCTGGTCCAGGTGCTATTCCTCGGGGCTGGTCGTGCGTCGTGCTCACCCGTGAATAGAGTCGGGGGTCTGTAGCGCAGCGCCGCGGGGGTATAGCCTGGGCTGTACTGGACCTCCCGGTCCGGTGGAGTACTGTGCTGTAGTCGGGCTTGGTTCTCCTCCTCTCCCTCTTCTTCCTCTATCAGGTCTTCCAGATCCTGTAATCGTTTATTTAGCTTCTCCGCAGTGTATGCCGCTCCTTCCTTGTAGCTGGGTCTCGCTTGGACCGGTCTGGGAAGGGGGTCTGCGGGGGGTATAGGCTTGGTCTGTTGGTCAAGTTCAGGGTCGCTTGCTCGGTTAGGAGACGCTGCCCTTGACTGTTGTCTCGACGAGTTCCTTGAACCCCTGGCGGAGGGAGAGGGTGTTGCCTTGCCGATCAGCTGCTCCATTAGCTGCGCTTGTAACTTGTCGCGCTTGGTGAGATCTGCTTCTCTTTGGGCACCGGCAGCGGCGCGCTGGGCGTCGGCCCGGTCTCTTGCCATATTCTCTTCCGTCTGAAGGCGTCTCATCTCCAGGCGTGTGCGCTCTTCTTCGCTCCGTTGCTGTGCTTGGAGTCGATCGCGTTCGCCCTGAAGTCGGTCGCGTTCGGTAGAGGCTGTCAGGCTGATGAGGAACGCCTGTTGTAGCATCCTCTCCGCTTCGCTGGGGTAAGACGGTTGTGGAGGTGAGCCGCTCCTGGGTGAGCCGCTCCTGGGTGTACTCGTTGGGGAGTCCTGGAGCTCTATTTCCTCGGCGCTCTCCTCCTCTTCTTCCGTGCAGAGTTCTCTCTCTGTAGGGTTGTCTTCCTCCTGGGGCTGGTCGGGGACTACTTCTTCGGTATTGGCGGGGGGTAAAGGCATGTCGGCTCCCTCCTGGTCCCCACCGTGAGCTTGGTCAGTTACATTAGAACCTACTAGGGCCTCTGTGGTCGGGGAAACCTGGTCGTTAAGGTCAGACATAATTTTACTTTCTACTTTCACCGCGTTTACCGTTTGTCGAAGGCTAGGTAGTTGACTGACAGCGTAATCCTCTAAGTACTGAGGTGTCTGTCGTCTGCGCCGCGGGCGTTCTACGTTAGGAGGACCGTTTCGTGGAGTGTTCATCATAGGCCATTTTAATATTAATAACACTATATTAATATTACACTAGTTACCCTCCGGCTCGAAGGACCAATTGTAACTGAGGGGTACAATTCCCTGACTGTATTGTTAAGTATGGTATTAAACCACTACCTCTTGTACTTTAACTTCTGGCCATCCAGTACATGATATAGATATGATGAACACTTTCCCACCTGATGAAACGAAGTCCACACAAATGTACAAATCGAATATTTAATATAGCAAAAGGTATATACAACGTTCACTTGTTTACACTTATGATTTGAAATGCACTTGTATGGCAAATGAGTATTCGTAGGTAAATTAATATTGAATGTCCAATCTCTGGTTACGCAGGGAGTAAGTATACAACCTGGTTATTTAGGGAACTATAGCGATGGTACTTAAATGATTATAGCTGGATACACTAAAGGGGGGGGGGGGGTCCCGCTGGTTGTAAGACAGTAGGAGGGGGGGTTAGAGAAGCCGCTGGCGGTATCCCATCTGGCCGACGATTTCTTGGGAGAATTCAAAGTCTTGAACACGGTGCCCACAGAACCTCGGTCCGCAGACGAATACAGCTGGACCCTCTGGTGGACGGTAGCTGCCGGTCCACAACGGAGAGACGTGAGGCGACCTCACTGGTGTAGAGCGCCGTCTCACCTGGACTCCTCTCCGGGGGGTAGTTCCAACACTCCGCAGTGTTGGCCGTTATTTATGGAATAATCAAAGCACCCAAAGCATAATCCAAGCCGTGGAAGGCTCGCCGTCGTCCGGGTAGAGTAATCCAATGTACAGGTCCACTCGTCCTGGCCCGGAGCTCCTCGGATGCAAGCACCACTAGTGGTCTGCCCAGCCTGGTTAAGACTCCAGATAACGTCAGGAACGATGGGGGTGCTGCTCACTTTATAACTCTAACCGACGATGCACCATACATAATAGACTATTATTAGCTTAATAGAAATACGTCCAACTCGACGGTATAGTGCCAAACTATGACAATTCAACTATTAATCCACACGATATCTCAATGCCTATTCTGAGGCCAAGTAGGCCTTACTGCACCACACGTGCGTCGTGGGTGAGGCTTCGCGTCTGTTACTTGGTTGGAGGGTAAAGAACTAATGGACTAAAAGAAAGTTCTACTTTACTTGCGCCATATATATATGCGCTGTGAACAAATAGTACCATTCGTATTTCGCCAGACGTATTCCTACGCGGAACCGGGCTTGCCACGACATGTTGGGCGGCACGATTGAACTTGAACCTAGGGGTATGGCTGCTGGCGCCAGGTTCTCGTCCAATGGTAGAATGAAACTATTATGGGCTGTTTAGTAGACTAAAGGGATATTCAGTGCATATTGTACAAGGAATATACAGGGGATATCAAACGATATACAAATACTATTTAAATATATATATATATTCGGTTTAATCTGATCCTTCACAACAATTACTGTATACAGGGCCGTAGCCAGGGTTTAGAAATTAGGGAGGTCCATTTATTTTTTTGGCCCAGACCGGCCCACTATAATCGGTTGGACACCACCCAGCCAGGGTTTAGAAATTAGGGAGGTACATTTTTTTTTTATACAAACTTTATTATCTAGAGATCAACTTAAGGTCAGTCACTCACAAAGTAATTTACAGGACGTGGGGGCACTTACAGGTGAGTGGCCTAAAGAGTGCACCAAAGCCCTGTGGTCTCTTATGCATTTATAATTTGGTGAATGGGCTAAATGCATACCAAAATGAGTTATACAACCCAACCTATTCATTCAAAATGCATTATCTATAATAAAGTCACCTGTTGTTGGTAAAAAAAATAATTTTACTGAAGTATTAATATATTTCTCCACTTCTTGGCTCACTGAAAGTACACAAAATAAGGACAGACAAAGACAGAGACACAAAAAGCTGTACAATTTAAACAATACCATACTGGTAATGAGCAAATATGAGCAATTAATGCATGGAGCTGTTCCATCTTATTTCATTTGATACCTACTCAGTTCATACAGATTTCAAGTATCCAAATATCCATGATGAATATTGCATAAGGTTTACACAGTAAATAGATCACCTGTTTTATATTCATGCTCAGAGAGGAGTAATAGTTAGATCTTTATGTGTGATTTATATGTCAATTAAATCAATGGTGTGCTTGTTTGGCTGGGGAGTTTGACCTCGGTGGCCTCATAGCTGGCTACGGCCATGACTGTGTACCTGCAGAACTCCATCAATCAGGCCTTTGGTAGATTCTTTTTTTTTGTGTTTTTCCCCATATTCTGTAGAATCCTGTGGAGAACCATCTCGTGGAGGAGGACCAACTGCCAGACGAGATTCCCATGTTGTTGCAGAGACTGCCCTGAGCGAAGAGGAGTGCAAGGAAGCGATCTCACTAATGAAACATTCAGCTGATGAGGACACAGTGAAGAACAAGATGAAACTGACATTTGACTATAGGCACAACAAGGTCCTCGACCCCCAGCAGTCAAGCAACATACTGTCTGACTTTCCACGTTTCCAAGACGTCAAGGGCTTGGTAATTATCTATAGTTAGTAGAAAAGACTCACGCACATCCCAAGTGTATAGTCACGGGTGCTAGACTCAAAATAGATCTGTAATGTTGTGGAAAAAAAGTCTGCACACCGTCTGTAGTGTTCCCAAGTTTTAATATACTTGAACACAACGTTTCGGCCTGTGGTAATTATCTGCCATTATTTTGACCATTTTGTGACACTTGAATGATAGACGGTAGATGTATTGTACCTCAACTAGCACCCACTAACTTTGGTTGGCTGTGAAATCCTGAAATTGTCCCCCAATCACCCCTCTACAGATTGAACAGGATTTCGTTCTGATGTTTGGAGAAGGTGTATCGGGCAAGCTTCTGGAAAAGTGGCCGACCACATACAAGAAAAAGATCATCCAACAATGCAGACGGCTTCCATCCACCAGTGAGCTTCAAGAGCTCCTGCTGATAGCTGATCCTCCTGAGGATGACACTGAAGTGGATGCTGACGTTGGTAAGCTGCTTTTGAGCATACCATTCTTGTTGTTTTTCACTGAACTTCTGTGAAAAATGTACGAGGCATTTTGTATTATCAACCAGTCAAAAGTGTCTTCCCATTCACTTGAATGAGTGCATCCAAGCTTTTTACTGGTACTGTATATTCATATTTTGAGTGGCAGAGCTTCTTGTGATGAACTGCTGTCTTTTATCTTATTTTGTAAAAATACTGCTAACATTGCAGATGGACTGAATTTTGTTTATGGTCTACATAATTCAAGTGTCTTAACATCCAACTTGTATCGTTACAGGTTGGGACAGTGACCTCTCATCGATTCTACTGCTGTTGCACTTGATCCCACCCTCTGCTCAGGGGCGGAAGAGACCAGGGAAGGTGTCGGCGTCCAACGCGGAGCAGCATCTTGTGATCTTCAAGAAGGTTGGTATTTTCTCCTAATGTACAAATTTATAATTATAATGCTACAATCATGTAATTATTATTATTATTATTTTTTATATTCCCCCCCCCTCCTTTTTCTCTGTTTTTCTCCCATTCCAATGTTAGTCGTTATGCCAAATCTTAGCCCCTTTCGTGACTGCTGCGCCACCCAGCCGCCACAATCATGTAATTCTAATTGTTTCTCCATGTGTGTTTGTCTTCTCAGACTGGAACAAGCATCCAAGAGCATCTTGATGCCATCACTACCAGCAATCAACCCTATCTCCTGGCTGTTGGAGTGAAGAAGAATGCGATCCACCGGTTCTACATCATTCTTGACAAGAAGGCCATACCTTGCAAGTCAATCTCTTCTCTTGGTGCTTTAGATGAACTCTTTAAGGCACATTATGTGTTTGGCACAGCATACAACACCATGCTGCGCAACATGTACACGTTCCTCCAGACCACTGTGTACAGTATTGATGTTGGGAAAGTCAAGGAGAGTCCTCGTGTTGCTGAAGTTAGGGCGAGGTTGCTTCATTAGTGCATGAGGCTTCTCCTCCGCCATGAAGTGTTTTGATTGTCGGAAGGAGTTAGGTTGTACAAATAGGCTTGTTAGGCATTTGCGAATAGTTCACGGTTACGTTCAAGGAAAAAAGCTTCGCCTTAAATGTGCTCAGACTGGATGTGGCTATAGGTTTGGTACGTTTTCAGGTTTTAGGAAACATTTAGACAACAAACACACTGAGTATATTGACCAAGAGGTTGACACTGATGTTAATGTAAACAGTGTAGGAGAGGCGGTGATCGCTAATGTAGATGAGACCGCCACAACATCTGATGTCGATGCGACGGCCACATGTGGACTGTTCAGAAACTCTAATAGGAGCACTCTCGATATGTGTGCAACTGCTGTTGCACAACTCAAGGCTGCTGGAACCAGTCAGTCTACTGTAAAAAGTTTTGTCTCAACCATGGAAGAAGTGATTTCTGAGATTCATAGTCACGCTAAAGATGCAGCTCTACAGTGCTTATCTCCACAGGACACAGAAAATAAGAACAGCATAGAACAGTCATTCCAAAAGTTGGAAAACCCATTCACACACTTAAATTCTGAGGCAAAAATAAACAAACACTTCAAAGAGAAATGGGGAAAAGTTGAACCCGTTGAAAAGGTGCTTGGCACAAGATTTGACAGCAGAAGAAACAAAACTACTGGGACATATGACCAGGTCATTGTAACTGATAAGTTTGCATATGTTCCCATTTTGGAAACGCTGAAGAGCATTTTTCAAAACCCAGAACTTGCAGACATGTTAAAGCCCAGGCACATGACTAAGGAAGGTGTGTATGCAGACTTGAGAGATGCCACCTATTTGAATGAAAGTCCCCTGTTTTCAGTAGAAAAAGATTCCTTTCAAATTCAACTTTTTTATGATGACTTTGAAACTGCAAATCCATTGGGCTCTAAAAAGGGTATACATAAATTAGGTGGTGTATACTTTACATTAAGAAATGTCCCCCCAATCTATAATTCCTCTTTGATTAATATTCATTTGTGTGCTCTTTTCCATGCACAGGACATTAAGCGTTATGATTTCAATTTGATACTTGAGCCACTTGTCAATGATCTGAAAGTACTGGAGACAGAGGGACTTAAAATTCCCATGTTTAGACACGTAATTCGTGGTACCATAGTTCAGGTCACTGGGGATAACCTTGGCTTGCATGGTCTGTTTGGGTTTGTGGAGTCATTTGGGGCTCGGTATTGCTGTCGTTTCTGTCTCCTTGAGAAAGCTCGTTTTCAGACTGTATTCTGTGAAGATGATCCGGCTGTTGTACTAAGAACTGTTGAGATGCACGCACAACACTGTCAAACTATACAGACAGATCCAACGCTACCTCATATATATGGCGTGAAACGCAGTTGTCTGTTGAATTCACTTGAGTATTTCAACACAGCCACAAACTTCTCTGTAGATATCATGCATGATATTTTAGAGGGGGTTGCTCAGTTTGAGGTGAAACTTATTCTCAAGTACATTCTTCAGGAGAAACTTCTAAATGCTGAACAACTGGCTGGCAGAATACATGCTTTTGACTATGGTTACAATCAGCAGCGAAACCGTCCGCCAAGAGTCAAGTTGTTGGATGAAAGTAAGGATTTGGGGTTGAATGCCACACAGTCTTGGTGCTTGTTGCGCAATATGCCTCTGATATTTGGTGATTTAATACAGACTGATGATAAGTACTGGCATCTTCTGCTTTTGCTTCTACAGATTGTTAACATTGTATTTTCACCAGTCCTGTCATATGGCATGACCATTTATCTCAAACATGTAATCACTGATCATCATCGGCTCTTCAAGCAGTTATTTCCTAGAAGCAACCTATTGCCAAAGCATCACTTCATGATACATTACCCTCGTAATATAAGGAACATTGGCCCAATTCTGCACATGTGGTGCATGCGTTATGAAGCTAAACATAACTTCTTTAAGAGACAATTAAAAAGCTTTAAAAACATTACAAAGACATTAGCCCAAAAGCACCAAAGTTGTATGACAATGTATCGGGAGTCCTTTACCAAAGAAAGATTAACCATAGGTCCAGGAAAGATGGTGGCACTTGTTGAGCTCAAAGAAGGTCCAGAGATTGCTTCCTTATTTGGAGATGTAACCAGTGTTTTTTCTGCCAAGTGGATAAAACATCATGGTACAGAGTACCGCTGTGACTTGATTATCTGTACTGAGGTAGCATTTGAGATGCCTGTGTTTTGTAAGATCAAGACTATTGCTGTGAAAGATGACAGTGTATTGCTCTGTGGAAAACTGATGGAAACCATGTGTTTTGATGACCATTACCATGCCTTTAAGGTCAGACTGCATCCAGACGGAGTTGTAAAGGTCTTGGATATAATCAGCTGTGTTACTTCAAACCATTTGATATTCAAATGAATTATCGAACGACAGATTGCTCAAAGTATATTGTTCCATATTGCCACTTTATGCAGACCTGCTAATGTGATTGTTTTATTACTGCATTCAGACGGAGTTGTAAATAGGGTTGGGTACCGAAAACCGGTTCTAATAGCAACCGGTTCCTAACATCCGGTTCTGGAACCGGAAGTAACATATTTGCATTTCGATTCTTAATTTTTTATTTTTTTTACTTTGTTAATTAATACCATAGTTACAGTACAGCAACCAAATTAAACGGTATCAAGTCAACTGAAAATGTGAATAGTATGAAAAAATGTACACATTTTCAAAAAAAATCTGAACCGGAATCGTTCAAATCCAAACGATGCCCAACCCTATATAGTTGTAAAGGTGTTGTATAAATCAGCTGTGAAGTATTGTTCCATATTGCACTTTATGCAGACCTGCTGAGGTCAATGTATATTTATGTTTTATTTTTTTATAAGCCTGCCTGACCCTGCCTGACCAACAATAAAATTGTTGAAATCATTTTGTGGTAACTTGTGATTTTTTAATGTATATTGTATGTAAATGCAATTTCACACTATACAAGAGTAAATTAAGTGTAAAATTAACACCAGTGAGGTTTATTTTCACCAATATAGTGTCCGGTTTCATTGACACTGTGCAGTGTTAATGGGTGTTATTTGCAGAGCTGTTTTTTCACTACTAGTGAGTAAATTATCAACACAGTACTGTGTAATGTCAACACTTCAGCAGAGTTATTTGACCTCAGTGTTAACTTTTAATAACTCAATGCAGTGTTAATGAGCATTGGAATTCAACTCAATCAGAGTTAATTTGTTATCACATAAGAGTAAATTATCAACACTTCTGAGAATAATAATTACACTCTCAAGTGTTATTAAACCTATAGTGTTAAGTTTAAATAACACCATACAGTGTAAGCGAGTGTTAAATTTGTACTCTATTTAGAGTTAATTTAACTCAAAAAATGTAACACAGGAGCAAGAGTCGATTTAACACTATTCGTAGTTGGAGTCATATACACTCTGGAATAGTGTTAAATTCGACTCTTTAAGTGTTAATTTGACACTGCAAATTTTACTGTGTATGTACATTTGTGTGTGTACGTATGTGTGTATGTATGGATATGTGTATGTGTGTACATATACTACACCTAAATGTAGAGTGACTTCATTGACACAATAAAGTATTAAAAAAGTAACACATTATTATTTAATTGGTAGTTCACTTTTAGAAGTAGAGATAAGCAGGTAGAACGTTGATATTAGAAAGTCAAGAGGAAGGAAGGGTCTTTGATAAGGATGGTTATTATGGCCTGACTAAGAAACTGTTAAGGTGGCCTTTAGAGGGGCAGGTGCTCACATTTTAAAAAGGGCAAATGTATCAAAAACACCAACTACAGCGTAACGTAACCAGCCAAACTATATAATTAGCAACCAAATATAGCATTAGCAACCAAACTATAGCATTAGCAACCAAACTATAGCATACGTAACGCAACCAATATTCAGAGAATGTAACACGGAATCTTACAACATGCCTTAGAATAGTTGTGTATTGAAACAAAATGTATTCCGTACATACCAAGAAAAGGCTCTATGAGGAGGCTGGTGTTTGGTTGATCCAAGGCTGTGTGTGTGGGAGTGTGTTGTTGGAGGAGTGAAGACAGGTATGATGGGGCTCTGTTATGAAATGCTTTTGTAGGTGATGAGGAGTTTGAGGTGGTTGTTTTTATTTATTTACCCACGGTAGGTTCGCTGAGTGTGGATGCTCTTTCTTAGCAACTCCCTGCTTCACGCTCACACAGTTACACACTCACATTAATTTACATTACGTTTACATTAGTAATGACTAATTACTAAATTACATTTAGTAATTTAGCTGACGCTTTTATCCAAAGTGATTTACAAGTTCTGTACAACAAGTCAAAAGGAAGGGTACAACTCTGGCAGCTAAGGGTAAGTGCTACCCTCTGAGTGCATAGTACTGTAGTATAGACATATTAGCATAGTAATAATATTAGGCACAGTAAATTACTTAGTAGTAAAGTGTATAATAGTAAACAAAGGTTAGTAATTTAGTTTTTATAGTTTTAAGGCGAGACAGCACCCCCACATTTTTTTTTGGTGGAAATGTGGTCGGGTTTCGGCTTTGCTGACTGTGATGGGAGTTCATTCCACCATTGTGCCTGCTTGGCTTTGATGACCCGCGTCTCTACAATTCGTAGCCACATTTCTGCAGACCCCTCTCTGATTGGTTGAGGCCATTTCTGCAGACCCCTCTCTGATTGGCCGAGCGCGCGCATGCTCATGAGCCGCGACAAGCTCCTCTAGCCAGGAGTCGAAACTCCGTTAAGCTCCAGAGAGAGAGGCTGAAAACCCACAGTTGTTGCCCGACGGATGGGAGCCGAATCCCGGATCCGAGTTTTCTGATGAATAGCCCCAAAACATGGAGGTCGCGAACGCAATTTATGTGTGTGCCTTTACACATATGTTGGATAGGATTATGTAATTGGTTTGTCATTAAAAACCAATAATAATCGCTCGCTGGCTTCGCTGACCAGAGCTCTCTCAGATTCAAAGTTTTAATTGCAGCCTGGAACATACATGTTTCGGAACCAATGTGTAACTAGACAGTTACAATATAACATTTATATTAATTAACCCAGTTAATGCCTTAAGAGAAAGAGTCTGGTGGTCAATTGCTACGGAAATGTTGTGTCTTACTAATAATAACTAATTCCTTGGTCAATAGAAGTCTCTGTGATACTTTCTGAATATGATTTGGGAACATCAAATGTGCAGGCCGCGAAATAACAACGTTACAATGTACAGTTTCTGACAGCTGGCTGTGTTGTGAAATGTGCATAACGTTATGAATAAACCGCGAAGTCACGCGAAATAACGTTATACGCTCAACCAATCAGAGAGGGGTCTGCAGAAATGGAGCTCAACCAATCAGAGATGGGTCTGCAGAAATGCGGCTACGAATTGTAGAGACGCTGATGACCCCCCCCCCCACACACACACACACACACACACACACACACACACATTCACACCTGGGAGCCACCCAGTACAACCACAATCTGACACTGTTGGGCCACTGAGCAACTCCACTGGAGCAGTCAAGGGGTTAAGTGCCTTGCCCAAGAGCATCATAATGGCGAGGGAATCGAGGGAGGTGAGGGGTTCTTTCCTGACGGTCCGGGAGAATCTAACTGCCGACCCTCTGGTCACAAGCCCCTGCTTCTCTAACCTATATGTTCTGTTGCTCAACTGGGAGCCCCGTGGAGGAGGTTCTGAGGCCAGGGCTGGTTTCTGGAGTGGAGTGTGTGTGTGTGTGTTTTTTGTTTTTGTTTTTATTATGGATCCCCATTAGCTGGTGCCATGGCTCCCAGCTAGTCTTCCTGGGGTCCACACAACATAATACATAAAATAATGAATGCGGGCGGCTAAGTGGCGCAGTGGGCAAGGCGCTCGCCACTAACGCAGGAGATGCTGGGTTCGAGCCCAGCTCTCGGCGTTGCTACCAGCTTGGTCATACTAACACAATTGGCAGTGTTAGGGGTGGGAACGCTGGTGGGTGGGGATTGGACGTTGTGGACGGCGACTCCTACAGGTTGGTTGGTGCGCCTGTACAGCAGAATCAGGAAGCATCGGGGGCAGCGTGAGCCTCCCACACGTTACTCCTCGCCACTGAGAGATCGCGCTGTACAGGTGAAAAGATGCAACATCTGCCTCCTCGTGTACCGGAGGCGACACGTGATGCAAGGCTTGGTCCTCACTGCAGCCGACCAGTGGGCGGCATAGTCTAGCAACGTTCAAGACAGGGGAGGGGAGAATTGAAGGGAGAATTGGCGAGGCGAAATTGGGATGGGAGAAAAATAGAAAAATAAGGAGAAAAAGTGGATCAAAAAATTATGATAATAATAATTAATGCATATATTGATACAAAAGATAAAAACAAGGATTTAGGATACAGCAAGTAAGCTACTTTCACAGATGCTATAGATAGAAATAAAAAACAATTAACTAAAACAATTAACTAAATACCCATTTTTAAAGATACCAAATGAGAAAACTTGTAGGCTAATAGGCAAAAACCCATACACAAATGCAATACACACATTGACAATGACAATATCCCCTCCAAATTCCTCAGAGACTCAGCAGCCACCATCACCCCAGTCATCACACACATAATAAACCTCTCCATAAAACAGGAACATGTACCCAAATACTTCAAAATTGCAAGAGTAACCCCCCTGCACAAAAAGGGCAGCAAATTAGACCCAGGCAACTACCGCCCTGTTTCTATTCTTACCTCCATCTCGAAAGTCATGGAAAAAATAGTATATACGAACAGGTCGAAAAGTACCTTGCGGAAAGAAATCGAAACTACGAATTCCAATCTGGCTTCAGAACATCCCACTCCACTGACACATGCCTTCTCTATTTGAATGACCACATCAAACAAGAGGTGGACGCGGGCAAATACTGCGGCATGGTCATGCTGGACCTACAAAAGCCGCGTGGTGGTGTTCCACAAGGAAGCATACTAGGACCGCTACTGTTCCTAATTTATGCAAATGACATGTTGTCAGCTTGTGACTGCAACTTGTTCCTGTTTGCGGACGACTCAGCCCTGCTGGTCTCTGACAAGAACAAGTTACAGGTTGAAAAAACCCTCAGCTCGGAACTAGGCAGAATCTGCACCTGGCTCGCTGATAACAAACTATCCGTACACCTGGGTAAAACAGAGTCCATTCTCTTCGGTTCAAATAACAAACTCAGCAAAACCGACGACGGCTACAGTTACAGTGGGTGACAATATTGTGACAAGGAACGATGAAATTACATGTATACCTGGGTTCCATCCTAGAGGCAAATCTTTCCTGTGACAAAATGGCATCCAATATAATCAAAAAAGTCAACCAACAAACTAGATTCTTGTACCGGATCTCCTCTCTGGTAAACAAGAATACCCTGAAGACTCTGGCAGGAGCACTCATTCAAGGGTACTACGACTATGCTTGCACCTCATGGTACCAAAGCACCTCAAAGGCGCTAAAAATTAAATGACAAACATCACAAAACAAACTGGTCAGACTACTACTTGACCTTACTCCTAGAACCCACCTCACCCCTGCCCATTTTGACAACCTAGGATGGCTTAGAGTAGACGACAGAGTACAGCAACTTGCAATGGGCCTGGTCTACAAGATACACTACAACACTAAGGTACCCATGTACATATTGAGGTACTTCCCAAAGGTCAGTGAATACCACGACCACAACACCAGAGGGAGCTCCACAAATCATGTTAAACCCAAACTCGGCTCAAACAAGGGACTAAACACGTTTCGCAATTATGCCACATCAATGTGGAACGCCCTACCCCCAAAGCTGTAAAGGAATGTGAATCACTACCCACTTTCAAAACCACTCTCAAAGAGCACCTACGGGAGAGACTGCAATTCAAAACTGGCCCCTGTGTCCAAACCCAACCCCCTTCAATATACAGTCCCCCCCCCGCCTACCCAACCCCCCCCCCCACTCCACCCACCCAACCACCTCCAATGTACAGTTTCCCACCCCACCCAACCCCCCCCCACCCCACATACCCAACCTCCTCCAATGTACAGTTTCTTCCCCCTCAAAATATACTCTCTTTTTAGACTCCTTTTGTACATAAACAGTACTGTATATTTGTAGATCTGGTATGTCATAAATGTCTAGATGCAACAGTACTGTCTACCTGTATGTCATGTATGTCATACTGTATATGTTATGATGAATTGAAAATGGGGGACCCTGATGTAGGGCTGACCCCTATTAGTCGAATAGTCGACTAATCGATCGAAAGGAGCCGTAGTCGACTGCCAACCTCTTAGTCGACTGCAAAAAAAATCATTCTTTTCCAAAAGAAAAGAGGCCTAGAAGCGTGGCTAACGCTAATGGCACGCATACCAGAGGCTAACTGCCTATGAAAACAGGCACAGAGGCACTAAGAGAGGATTTCACCCATCTAATGAACACACTAGACTAGACAAATATCAAGATGTATCCATCAGTGGACCAATTGCATGCTTTCGCAGAGAACAAGAAGCTTTCCGTCGACTCCATCAGACATTAAGCACCCCCACAGCCCAAATAAATTATACTTTATTTTTTATTTTTTTATTTTTATAGTCGACTAATAGTCGACTATTGGCTAATTTTGGCGACTACAAGTCGACTATACAAATCCTTAGTCGGGGACAGCCCTATACCCTGATGTAAACAAGACGAAAGTCTTTCTCTGGCAACAGCTGAAAGTGTGATTTGAGTTTCTTTTTAAAAATCGATTTACTAAAAGTGTAGAGATAACTAGGTAGGTTGTTCCAGAGTGTTATGCACCTATAAATAAAAGACCGCTTTAAAGCACTGGTTCTATGACGAGGGATTACAAACTGACCATTTCTGGCCCCTCTTGTATTACAGTTACAGTATAGAGCTTCTGTATGTGTGCTTCCAGAGTTCTGGACCTAGTGATTCATGAGGAGTTTGAAGGGGATGCTGAGAAGCAGACTGCTGCGGTAACATTATCGTACGCCATCACACCTACTCCCACGCCATCACACCTACTCCCACGCCATCACACCTACTCCCACGCCATCACACCTACTCCCACGACGCCACTCACCGCCATTCTCTTCCAAGTATAGATGGATGGTTGTAAACAAGCGTAGTAGTGCCATGAATAAACGATGAGTTAGGTGACGGTGTGAGAGTGTTTATATGTTTGTGTGTGTGTTTGTTTGTTTGTTTGTTTGTTGTGAAGTAGATTCTTTGAGAGTGGGCGCTGGTTTCAAGAAGGATTCAGACTGGAGATGGTTTTCAGAGGCAATGGCTCAGTTGGTGAAGAAGATGATTTAATACAGCATACCACAAGCATAAGTTACACAGCAACAGTCGTCCATCTTGACACAGATAGTTTGGTTCTACCGAGTGTGTGTCTCAGTTCAAAATGACTGCCTTATATATTATGTGATCACCCCAAATCTAATACTGTTCTGTAATTTGCTACCACTACTGGCCAACTGGATGGGTGGGTTTCTGACGGCTGAAAGTGTGTGGGTCGTCAATCAATTGGTCATGGGGTGTGTTTGATCAGATTGTTCTAAAAACCTGTTTGTCCTGTGTCTCTTGGGAGGACGCATGGAACAGAGAGTGTGTGTGTGTGTGTGTGTGTGTGTGTGTGTGTGTGTGTGTGTGTGTGTGTGTGTGTGTGTGTGTGTGTGTGTGTGTGTGTGTGTGTGTGTGTGTGTGGGGGGGGGGGATGATTATGCATGCCCATCTCCCAGGATGACAGACACAGGAAAGGAAGGGATGACAGATCTCTCTCCCCCTGATGGTCAGGGCCCTGGTCTCTGTGTGTGCTGATAACACAGGCGCTGGCTAATTAATGACCTAGCAAGGTATTCATCGTCTGGGGTGAACATTCATAACAGTCAACCAGTGACGGTCAGGGAGAGAAAGAGAGAGTGGGGGGGGCAGGGAGAGATGGGGAGAGGACACAGAGAGACAGAGAGAGGGAGAGGACTGAGTGATGACAGAGAGAGGACACAGAGAGAGACAGAGAGAGGACGAGGACAATGAGAGAGATGGGAGAGGACAGGGAGTGAGGACAGAGAGAGGACACAGAGAGAGACAGAGAGAGGACGAGGACAAGGAGAGAGATGGGAGAGGACAGGGAGTGAGGACAGAGAGAGGACACAGAGAGAGACAGAGAGAGGAAGAGGACAAGGAGAGAGATGGGAGAGGACAGGGAGTGAGGACAGAGAGAGGACACAGAGAGAGACAGAGAGAGGAAACAGATAGACAGAGAGAGGGAGAGGACGGAGTGAGGACAGAGAGAGGACACAGAGAGAGACAGAGAGAGGACACAGAGAGAGACAGGGAGAGGACAGAGAGAGGCCACAGAGAGAGACAGAGAGAGGCCACAGAAAGAGACAGAGATAGGACACAGAGAGAGACAGAGAGAGGGAGAGGACGGAGTGAGGACAGGGAGAGAGAGGAAACAGAGAGAGGAAACAGGGAGAGACAGGGAGAGGACAGATAGAGACAGGGAGAGGACACAGAGAGAGACAGGGAGTGGACAGAGAGAGAGACAGGGAGTGGACACAGGGAGATACAGGGAGAGGACACAGAGAGAGACAGGGAGTGGACACAGATAGAGACAGGGAGTGGACAGAGAGAGAGAGATAGGGAGAGGACAGAGAGAGAGATAGGGAGAGGACAGAGAGAGAGAGATAGGGAGAGGACAGAGAGAGAGAGATAGGGAGAGGACAGAGAGAGAGACAGGGAGTGGACAGAGAGAGACAGGGAGAGGACAGAGAGAGAGACAGGGAGAGGACAGAGAGATAGAGATAGGGAGAGGACAGAGAGAGAGACAGGGAGAGGACAGAGAGAGAGACAGGGAGTGGACACAGAGAGAGACAGGGAGAGACACAGAGAGAGACAGGGAGAGGACACAGAGAGAGACAGGGAGAGGACACAGAGAGAGACAGGGAGTGGACAGAGAGAGAGATAGGGAGAGGACACAGAGAGATATAGGGAGAGGACATAGAGAGAGACAGGGAGAGAGAGGACACAGAGAGAGACAGGGAGAGAGAGGACACAGAGAGAGACAGAGAGAGGACACAGAGAGAGACAGAGAGAGGACAGGGAGAGACAGAGAGAGGACAAGGAGAGAGACACAGAGAGAGTGAGATGACAGGGAGTGAGGACAGAGAGAGGACACGGAGAGAGAGGACATGGAGAGAGAGGACACGGAGAGAGACAGGGAGAGGACACAGAGAGAGGGAGATGACAGGGAGTGAGGACATAGAGAGAGACAGAGAGAGAGGACATGGAGAGAGAGGACACGGAGAGAGAGGCCACAGAGAGAGACAGAGAGAGGACACAGAGAGAGACAGAGAGAGGACACAGAGAGAGACAGAGAGAGGACACAGAGAGACAGAGAGAGGACATGGAGAGAGACAGAGAGAGGACACAGAGAGAGACAGGGAGAGGACACAGAGAGAGACAGAGAGAGGACACAGAGAGACAGAGAGAGGACATGGAGAGAGAGGACACGGAGAGAGAGGCCACGGAGAGAGACAGAGAGAGGACACAGAGAGAGACAGAGAGAGGACACAGAGAGAGACAGAGAGAGGACACAGAGAGACAGAGAGAGGACATGGAGAGAGACAGAGAGAGGACACGGAGAGAGACAGGGAGAGGACACAGAGAGAGACAGGGAGAGGACACAGAGAGAGACAGAGAGAGGACACGGAGAGAGTGAGATGACAGGGAGTGAGGACAGAGAGAGGACACAGAGAGAGACAGGGAGAGGACACAGAGAGAGACAGAGAGAGGACACGGAGAGAGACAGAGAGAGGACATGGAGAGAGACAGAGAGAGGACACGGAGAGAGACAGAGAGAGGACACGGAGAGAGACAGAGAGAGGACACGGAGAGAGACAGAGAGAGGACATGGAGAGAGACAGAGAGAGGACACGGAGAGAGACAGGGAGAGGACACAGAGAGAGACAGAGAGAGGACACAGAGAGAGACAGAGAGAGGACACGGAGAGAGTGAG
Source organism: Notolepis coatsorum (assembly GCF_963971535.1). Taxonomy (NCBI): domain Eukaryota; kingdom Metazoa; phylum Chordata; class Actinopteri; order Aulopiformes; family Paralepididae; genus Notolepis; species Notolepis coatsorum. The sequence goes on along the minus strand of NC_140179.1, from coordinate 75,054,400 downwards.
ATGACAGGGAGTGAGGACAGAGAGAGGACACGGAGAGAGACAGGGAGAGGACACAGAGAGAGGGCGATGACAGGAAGAGAGGACAACAAGAGGGGAGGGAATGAGGACAGAAAGAGAGTGTTCAGGTCTGTTGTCATCACGTTGAATGACACGCTCTCCCCAAATTGCCTCCTTCACCACCACTGGTAACACCCAACCTTGGGCTACGCAGGCTCAATGGCTGCCACACACTGGCACCAGGCACACATCACACTACACAATGGCTGAACGGCTCAGGAGACAGGGTTTGATATCAACCAATTAAGGGGGAGGGATGATTAGGTGGCGTTGATGACAGAGACCTGATTGGGAATTTGGCCAGGACCGTCGGGGAACCCCCTACTCTTTGCGATAGACACCCTGGGTTCTTTAAGGACTGAATTCAGTCGGGACCTCGGTTTAGCGTCTCATCCGAAGGACGGCACTCGCAGCTGTACGGTGTCCTTATCACTGTAACAGGGGCATTGTTACTGACGAGTCCAGAGGACAGAGTGCTCCCTGCGTGCTGGACAACCACACCACTTTTTTGAAGATAAAGTCACCCTTGCATTCAGCATTGGGACCCCCTTAAAACGGAGACCCCATAGGGCGGTCAGGTGGCGTAACGGAGATTGCGTTTGTCACCAACCCCGGAGAGGCTGCATTTGCCTGTTCGAATCCAGCTCACAGCTCCGGGGTTGTCACCAGCTTGGCTGGCCGTTCACACTATTGGCAGAGTGGACAGAGAGAGAGACAGGGAGAGGACACAGAGAGAGACAGGGAGTGGACACAGAGAGAGACAGGGAGTGGACAGAGAGAGAGAGACAGGGAGAGGACACAGAGAGAGACAGAGAGTGGACAGAGAGAGAGATAGGGAGAGGACAGAGAGAGAGACAGGGAGTGGACACAGAGAGAGATAGGGAGAGGACAGAGAGAGATACAGGGAGAGGACACAGGGAGTGGACAGAGAAAGAGACAGAGAGTGGACAGAGAGAGATAGGGAGAGGACAGAGAGAGAGACAGGGAGAGGACAGAGAGAGACAGGGAGAGACAGGGAGAGGACACAGAGAGAGACAGAGAGTGGACAGAGAGAGATATGGAGAGGACAGAGAGAGAGATGGGGAGAGGACAGAGAGAGAGACAGGGAGTGGACACAGAGAGATATAGGGAGAGGACATAGAGAGACAGGGAGAGGACACAGAGAGAGACAGGGAGAGGACACAGAGAGAGACAGGGAGAGAGAGGACACAGAGAGAGACAGAGAGAGGACACAGAGAGAGACAGGGAGAGGACACAGAGAGAGACAGGGAGAAAGAGGACACAGAGAGAGACAGGGAGAGAGAGGACACAGAGAGAGACAGAGAGAGGACACAGAGAGAGACAGAGAGAGGACAGGGAGAGACAGAGAGAGGACAAGGAGAGAGACACAGAGAGAGTGAGATGACAGGGAGTGAGGACAGAGAGAGGACACGGAGAGAGAGGACATGGGGAGAGAGGACACAGAGAGAGACAGGGAGAGGACACAGAGAGAGGGAGATGACAGGGAGTGAGGACATAGAGAGAGACAGAGAGAGAGGACATGGAGAGAGAGGACACGGAGATAGACAGAGAGAGGACACAGAGAGAGACAGAGAGAGGACACAGAGAGAGACAGAGAGAGGACACAGAGAGAGGGAGATGACAGGGAGTGAGGACATACAGAGGACACAGTGAGAGAGGACATGGAGAGAGACAGTGAGAGGACACGGAGAGAGACAGAGAGAGGACACAGAGAGAGACAGAGAGAGGACATGGAGAGAGACAGAGAGAGGACACGGAGAGAGACAGGGAGAGGACACAGAGAGAGACAGAGAGAGGACACGGAGAGAGTGAGATGACAGGGAGTGAGGACAGAGAGAGGACACGGAGAGAGACAGAGAGAGGACATGGAGAGAGACAGAGAGAGGACACGGAGAGAGACAGGGAGAGGACACAGAGAGAGACAGAGAGAGGACACGGAGAGAGTGAGATGACAGGGAGTGAGGACAGAGAGAGGACACGGAGAGAGACAGGGAGAGGACACAGAGAGAGGGCGATGACAGGAAGAGAGGACAACAAGAGGAGAGGGAATGAGGACAGAAAGAGAGTGTTCAGGTCTGTTGTCATCACGTTGAATGACACGCTCTCCCCAAATTGCCTCCTTCACCACCACTGGTAACACCCAACCTTGGGCTATGCAGGCTCAATGGCTGCCACACACTGGCACCAGGCACACATCACACTACACAATGGCTGAACGGCTCAGGAGACAGGGTTTGATATCAACCAATTAAGGGGGAGGGATGATTAGGTGGCGTTGATGACAGAGACCTGATTGGGAATTTGGCCAGGACCGTCGGGGAACCCCCTACTCTTTGCGATAGACACCCTGGGTTCTTTAAGGACTGAATTCAGTCGGGACCTCGGTTTAGCGTCTCATCCGAAGGACGGCACTCGCAGCTGTACGGTGTCCTTATCACTGTAACAGGGGCATTGTTACTGACGAGTCCAGAGGACAGAGTGCTCCCTGCGTGCTGGACAACCACACCACTTTTTTGAAGATAAAGTCACCCTTGCATTCAGCATTGGGACCCCCTTAAAACGGAGACCCCATAGGGCGGTCAGGTGGCGTAACGGAGATTGCGTTTGTCACCAACCCCGGAGAGGCTGCATTTGCCTGTTCGAATCCAGCTCACAGCTCCAGGGTTGTCACCAGCTTGGCTGGCCGTTCACACTATTGGCAGTATTGGCAGTATTAGAGGGTGGGAGAAGCTGGCGGGGTGGGTCCGGGTCGTTGTAAACAGCGACTCCTACAGTTCGGTCGGGGTGCCTGCTAAGCGCGGATAGGATCTAAGTGGGATAGTGTGATCCTTCCACACGCTACGCCCTCTCAGTGAGAATCCGCGCTGCCAGGTGAAAAGAAGCGGTTGATTGGCTGGACGTGTGTCGGAGGAAGCACGTGGTAGCCTCCACTCTCCCAGACCGACTGTGGGGGGTAAGTGCGCAGCGACCAGGAAGGGGATTGGGAATTGCCATAACGACTAACATTGGGATGGGAGAAAATCGGACGAAAAAGGAGGGGGAAAAAGATATAAAAAAAAATAATCACAAACATAAGAATATACAGTATAACTTTCAGAATAGTATATAAATTTTTTTATTTCCAAAAAACAATACCCTATTTTCCTGTGACTTGCATCCATTTGATACGGCTTGCTCTATTCAGTACAATGAATTTAAATGGTAAAGATTTGCATCAGTTTAAAGAGGCGGGTAAACTCTTATTTCACAAATAAGAAGGTGGGAAAATGTAGTTTAAAAGGGGAACACCTCCCAAATGAACAAATCCAATCGGTTATTTCCAAAGCCAATGGAAGTTCAATAATTATGTGTGAGCATGAGCTTCTCTCTCCCAAAGCCAAAAACCAGATGAGTATAGAGTCTGGAGCTGCTCCATAGACAGGGCGGTTTCTAGCTTTTTGGGGGACCCTATGCGAAATGTTGTTTGTTTTGTGAAATTATGGTGGGGGGATTCCAAACCCTTTAAGGTGGGCATGCATTTAACATTTAAATGCATCAATCTGGTGCACTTTTTTTTTTATATTATCTTTTTTTTTCCTCCTTTTTCCGATTTTTCTCCCATCCCACTGTTTTAGTCGTTATGCCAATTCCCAAACCCCCTTCCTGGTTGTTGTGCACTCCCCCCTACTGTTGGTCCGGGAGGCCGGAGACTGTCACATGCTTTCCTCCGACGCATGTGCAGCCAGCCGCTAGCCAGCCTGGCAGCGCAGATTCTCACCGGGAGAGTGTAATGTGTGGAAGGTCACACTACCTCCCTCCAGATCCTACCCTCGCTGTGCAGGCGCCCCGACCGAACTGTAGGGGTCGCTGTCCACAACGCCCAGGACCCACCCATCAGCTTTCCCACTCCTAACACTGCCAATTGTGTTAGTATGAACGACCAACCAAGCTGATAGCAACGCCGAGAGCTGGATTCGAACCCATGGCGAGCGCCTTGCCCACTACACCACCTAGCTGCCAATCTGATGCACTTTAAGAGGGAAAATAGGCTAGATCCATGAAAAAAACATATATTTTTTTCTCACAAATTCAACTCAAACATCTCAAGCTGATCCCAGCAATGACAGAAAATTATAATTAAGCATTACATCACACAACGGAGTGTGTTATACAAATTAGATCACGCCTATGGGTGGTTGTTAGGCCCTAGGCACAGCCGAGGGTCGTTAGACCCCCATAGGCGTGATCTAATTTGTATAACACACGACTTCAAGTGATGTAATGCGTTTATACAATGACCGAATTCACCCAACCTTATTGCTATACAATAAACACACAGTAATTGAAGCATAATGGAGATTTATTCACAAAACCATCCACAGATAAAGTAGATCCAATAGTAGATCCACTAGTAGACACCAGAGGGAGCTCCACAAACCATGTTAAACCCAGATTCGGCTCAAACAAGGGACTAAACGCCCTACCCACAGCTGTAAAGGAATGTGAATCACTACCCACTTTCAAAACTAAAAGAGAGCACCTATGGGAGACTGCAATTCGAAACTGGCCCCTGTAAATGTCCTAACCCAACCCCCTCCAATGTACAGACCCTTTTCTTGGGACCAAGTAAGGTTTCGTCGATAATCCAATGTACAGTTACCCCCCCCCCCCACCCAACCACCTCCAATGTACAGCGCATTTTCCTTAAATCTCTGACTTACAATATTGAAATTTAAATGGAACTATTTAAGCCTGTTCCACCCCACGGGGACGGTACCGACCCCTTTTTGACATTATTATCATATATTAATATTTTTATGAGTGATGCAATAAATTAACGTTTTTAAAATCAAAAGTTTTCAAGTATTATTATCACTACTATGTCACAAATACATGTAGAATGTAAAACATTAGGTTGGCAATAGTTTAGCAATAGGTTAAAAGTGAGTTTATATCATTTTAAGTTTGTATTTTTCACTCGCGTTTTTGACCCGGAAGCGGAAATGAAAATGTTGAACGATCGGAATTGGAATCTTTTTGCGGCCATTTGCAAGAGGACCTCGCTAGCTATCTGCCAGTGGTCCGCTATGGTCGTTCAAAGTTCAGCGTTCTGAATGAATCATATCAATAATTGTTATGATTCGCGATAATAAGCTACAAAAGGTAACGTTTTTGACAAATATTGAAACGCAGTCAGTTTCTCCACACTATTGTAATCATGTAGGAATAATTAGATCTGAAATTAGTTACAAAATGATTACACTGTGGGAGAAATAAAAAAGTACAGTCGATTATATTAAATATCAGTATATGTTATTATGCACGCCTGGTGATACTATATCCAAATTGAACTCGGCCATTTGAAAGATACTATATGTATATATATATAAATGTGCGAATTGGCTATAATAAGGTAATGTATAAGCATATATTCTATATTCTATAATAATATTTCAAATTGAATTGGTCCGGATGGGAGAATTCAGTACTGTATATACAAAACCTTCAATTTGATCATCTTCCCTTTATTAACTTCCTTAGATCTTTTGTACACATGATCTCGAGAGGGTACCGAATGAGCTCAGTGGCAGTTTATTTAAGTTTGGTCATTATTATCATGGTTTTATTCACTGTCAAAGATGAAAAGAAAAATCATAATTCATATTTTCCTTTGTTTCATCAGAATTTAAGCAAGCCTAGTAATAGACACTATTTCTGACACTGAGAATACATTCATTGAGGTCCATAGATGTTCCTAGATACCAAGAATATGCAAATAGCCCTTGTAGAAGTGGAGCAATATTCCATTTACCTAGGTATACATTTTATGCAGATTTTCACCTGGGGTGGAACAGGTTAAGATAAAGTTAAAATTAAATAAAGTTTGAAAATGCAACAAATTCTTTGTCAGTAAGCTACTTATGTATTTCTTTTTATTATAAAGAAACGCCCACTTGTGGTCATAAGCAGTAAAAATCTTTAAGGTGATGATTTGTTACATTCCTACAGGATATATATATATTAGTGCTGTCAGGCGATTCAAATTTTTTATCTAATTAATTACAGGATGTGTAATTAATTAATCTAATTAATCGCATTTTAATCGCATAACCATTTTAGGCCAGATATCTTGTATTCTATAACCATATTTCATGTGCATGTGTCCGGATGGCAGAATTCAGTACTGTATCTACAAAACATTCTGTTTAATCATCTTCCCTTTATTCATTTGCTTAGATTTTTAAGGTCTGGTAAATTTTTGCTATTCACAGTAAAAAATATTATTTGGAATTTAATTGATATTCTCATTTGGTTCATTACAATTTACTCAAGCCTAGTAACAGACACAGTATTTCTGACACTGGGAATACATTCCCTGAGATCCATAGATGTCCGTAGAATCAGATACCAAGAACATGCAAATGGTCAATTTTTTTTAAAGTTTGTAAATGTTTATTCTACGTTCTTATGGAATGAATGAGATAAAAAAAAAAAAAAAAATGCTTCTAATAAATGTTTTGTTAATTTTCATAACACGATCATTTGCCGTGTAATTAATTAATCTAATTAACGCAATAAACTGACAGCCCTAATATATATATATATATATATATATATATATATATATATATATATATATATATATATATATATATATATATATATATATATATATATATATATATATATATATATATATATATATATATATATATATACAGGATACAGTGTATTGAGTGAATACACTGGTGGCTTCGGGGGCCCTATGCAACCGCATAGTCCGCATATGGCAAGAAACGGGCCTGTCCATAGAGCTGCTGTTTTTATTGGCGTTTTGAGGCTTGGTAAGATTGTTTTTTAAACTTTATTGTAGCTATATGACTTTGTGTGTATACTGTATTTTGTATTTCTTTTAGTATTTCTGTTTTTGTATTGTACAGCACTTTGGTACAACTTTGGTTGATTTTAAATGTGCTTTATAAATAAAGTTGACCTTGACCTTGACCTGCTTCACAAACAATAAAAATAAGGCTGGGTTAAAAAATATATATTTCCCGATTCTGAATCGATCTTTGAATGAGCGATTATCGATTCATAATCCCTAGATCGATATGATTATTATTATTTTTTATTATTATTATTATTATTATTATTATTATTATTATTATTATTATTAATTATTATTATTATTATTATTATTATTATTATTATTATTATTATTATTATTATTATTATTATTATTATTATTATTATTATTATTATTATTATTATTATTATTATTATTATTATTATTATTATTATTATTATTATTATTATTATTATTATTATTATTATTATTATTATTTCTTTTTTTTTATATCCCCAAATTTCCCTTCCTGGTCGTCTTGTGTCCAGATCTCACACAACGTGTTTGAATCTAAAAACATGGATCAAGTGAAAGCCTCACTCAAGTCACCGCCAATTGCAAAGGCAGATGTCTGGTTGCATTTTGGATTAAAAAAGCATGACGACAGAGAAGAGCTGGACAAAAGCAAAGCCATGTGTAAGCTGTGCAAAGTGGAGGTGAAATATTGTGGAAATACAACAAATCTACGAAACCCCTTACTGAGACATCACCCAGACGTGACATATGCAAAAGTGTAACGGTTCCAGGGAGGACAATGTGAACTTTGGTCACAAGGTGAACAGTGGTTCTCTACCTCCCTTCATCAGTGGTCTCATACCACCCTCTAGTGGACACTAGCAGATGGTGCAGGCCTTCACATTAACCATGTTGACAAATGTAATTAATATAATTAATGGTATGATTAATGTGATTTCATGGTGTGTGCTGTTGTTGACTTTCCCTCCCCTTGTGTGATGTTGTTCCCCTGTCCGGTTGTGTTTTGGTAATAATTATTTTGTGTCCTTGTGGTTGATTTTCTGTTTTAGACTGGCTTGCCAGCTGTTGTCAATTTGTAATTAGTCTGATATTTAAGTGTGGGTTTGTCATCACCTCGTTGTGGCGTCATACCTCCAGTTTCCCCCCTGTTCCTGTCCACGTCATTGTTGCACAGTGTTTTCGTACTAAGTAAGTGTTAGTGTTTTTATGGTTCCTGTTTATTTTCCGTGTTCTCAAGTTTGCTGTTTATTAGCGCCAGCTCGACTGTGCCGTTTATGTTTTCCGTGTTCTCAAGTTCGCTGTTTATTATTGCCAGCACGGCTGTGTTATGTTCTTTTTGGTTTGTGTAGTGTTAAGTTGAACTAAGTAAAGTCCGTATCTACTCGAATCCTGCCGTGTCTGCCTCCCTCATTATTTTCCTGCAATTGGGTTCTACTCTCCTTCCCTCACTACCCCACCATTCCCAAATGTCCCTTCCTGGTCGTCTCGTGTCCAGATCTCGCACAACGTGTTTGAATCTAAAAACATGGATCAAGTGAAAGCATCACTCAAGTCACCGCCAATTGCAAAGGCAGATGTCTGGTTGCATTTTGGATTTAAAAAACATGATGACAGAAAAGAGCTGGACAAAAGCAAAGCCATGTGTAACCTGTGCAAAGTGGAGGTGAAATATTGTGGAAATACAACAAATCTACGAAACCCCTTACTGAGACATCACCCAGACGTGACATATGCAAAAGCCAATGTTCCAATACAAAGTATACATTCATGTAACTGCTTGAGTCAATTCTTAATGTGAACAACATTGATATTTTTAACAATGCAACATGTTCCTTGAATCATTTATAGCATTGAATCGAATCGGATATCTAATCGATTCGGGACCTTGTGAATCGGAATCGAATCGTTTTGGGAAATAGGTGGCTATACCCAGCCCTAACTGATTTTTTTTTAAATTTTATATACACAAATGAGCCTTATTCTATAGTAGTGTCACACTCTAGTTGGGGGATTTGAGAGAGTTGTTGGTGTTCACTAATATTTTTGAACTGGTCGTAAACCAGAGGAGTAACATATGAATCCTTTGACTGACCCTCTGGCTAGGCTGCTGCACAGTCTCATCAGAAAAACATAAATAAAGTACTTATCCACCACAGGACAAAAGTACTGTGACGACTGACGAGCCTGGTGTGGTTCAGACTCGCCACGGTTCAAATACAAACAAATTCGAATGTCCACACAAGAGCAATATCAATCAATAAGAATATTTATTGAATAAGGGTAGAATCCAGTTAGAATGGTCGTAATACAGTCCGATGGTCAAAAACACAAATCAGGCTCTCATACAGAAAAAGGGATTGTTCAATACTCAGGGTAGTCGTCCGGTCCAGGGTCAGTACACAACAAGGCAGTTTCTCAGCCAGTCTAGGGTCCAGTACACAATGAACACCTTCTTGCTTTCACCTCTCCTCTCACTATCTCTCACCTTACACAACTCAGAATATCTCAATCTCTCTCTCTCTATGTCACAACTCCAACCTCACCTCCACTCAACTTACTTCTGACTAACCTAGTGGCTTTGTAGTGTGTCTGGGGTGTGTGCATGTGAGATGTGGGTGAACTAATGATGCGCAGGTGTGTTCTATCAGTACTAATTAGCTACCTAATTGTGTCTACTCCTTCTGTGGCAATACTATCTCCCGTCCTTCACATATCCATGAGAGGGGGGTGATATCTGCCACAGTACATATTGTATGTTATGTTATACATTAACATTTACATTTACATTTAGTCATGTAGCTGACGCTTTTATCCAAAGCGACTTACAAGTTATGTACAACAAGTTAGCAGGAAGCGTACAACTCTGGCAGCTAGGGGTAAGTAAGATTGTTCGTCAAATAGAGACTTGAGTGCATAGTAGCATAGACATATTAGCATAGCAAGGTCGATTCCTTAGTAGCAAAGTGCATAATAGTAAAAGACTATTAGTAGTATTTCTTTACCTTTTTTCATTTCAGATATTGATTGAAAAAGTGTGTATTTATTCGCCGGTTTCAGCTGCCCTAACTGTGGTGGGAAGTTCGATCTTTGATGACCCTCCCCCCCTGAGCTCTGATAAGAGACGATGTAGAGGGGAGGAGTCTTGAGGGCGTGTAGTTAGTTTTGTTGTGACAAATAATAAACAAACTTGAACTAGAGACCATGGACCAGAGGTAGGAGGGAGCCGTTCCCTTCGCTGCACAATATGCCAGGTCAACGACCGTGAAGAGGATTCATGTGGCGATGGGCAGGCAGTTTTTTCTTATTCAATATGTTAAAGGAAAATAATTAGAAAGTAGAGCAATTTAGTTAATTTCCCCCAAAATCCTGAGTTGTTTTATTCACTACTGATGTCAATTGAGATTAATCACCTGCGCTCCTGTTGTCGGTAGCTCTGAGCTAAATTTTCTCCATTCATTATCCTGGGGGAATAAATATTCTCATCATTGCAAGCGGAGATGAACTACTCGTTTGTCATGTTTGGAATACTTTATTATTTTTTTTATTATTAATCTGGCAGAGAGAGAGAACGGGAGAGAGAGGGGGGAGGATTTGAAGAGGATGAGTTATCGTCATGACATGATGAGTTGAAATTGATCATTAAGTTTGATAGAGCAGTCAGCGAGCGGAATGGGCAGGGCATTAAGCTACTGTAGCGGAAGAACGAGTGGGCCGCTAGTGGAACAGCAGGAGTATACTGTATGTTTCAGTGGAATTATGTTGCTAGGGAACAGCTTGGACCCAGGTTTATGGTCATGGCTATAGAAAATAATAGACATTTTCACATGTTTAGTTTTTAAGAATTGTAAAGGATAGGCAAAAATAAGCATGTGCTTCAGCCTATTCCTTTTTTCGGTCATTGAGTTTGGATTTTGTGTGTGAGCTTACTTTGAATATGTACATTTGTGATTTTTTCTTTTTTTCTTTTCTTTTTGAAAGTCCACACATGTGTGTTTTTTATTTATCTGTAAACAAAGACCGAAAATAAAACTATTCATCATCATAAAACGATTCATCAAATCATACTCAAAGCGTACCCAAAGCGGACTCCAAGTGCGAAGCTCCTATTTTCTAATGCGCGGACGTCCGCGCCGCTGACTTGGTGTCACACAAAACGCTGCTCGCCGTTTTGGTTGACATCGACTTGCATTTAATGTGACGCCGATCTGCATTTTACTCTGACCACTCAAGTTCAAGTTTCTTTAATAGTTGTCATACAGAAGTACAGAATACTTTTATACAAAATGCTTCTTACTGTTACGCTCCAGATACTGTGCTAGACAAGATAAGTATGAAATAAAATAGTATAGCATGTAAAATAGAAGTAAAAATAGAGGTCACAGTGTTCAGTATAGACATATGTACAATGTTCGATGCAGAATAGAAGTAACTGAGTTACCATACAATATACAATATACTATGCAATGTACTAATATACAATACTATATAGTGCAAAGCAGAAATGGGATGAGGTACAATTTAGGTACAATTTACAGTAAGGTGTACGAGTTGTAGTGCAAATCCTTTACCAATAAATATAAAGTGTGTTTAGGTGATCTAAAGTGTGGAGAGTGGGTGCTGCAGTGTGTTGTTTGTTTAAAGTGAGTGTGTGCCTGTGGATGTGTGTGCTGTGTGCATTTGATGGTTGTTGCATAGTGTTTATTGTTCATTGAGCAGCCTGATGGCCTGGGGATAGAAGCTTCTTCTGAGTCTTTCTGTGCTCGCCTTGAGACTCCGGTATCGCTTGCCTGACCGCAGCAGTTCAAAGAGGCAGTTGTTCGGGTGGCTGGAGTCCTTGATGATTCTCTTAGCCTTACCCCTGCACCGCTTGTTGTAAATGTTCTGGAGGGTGGGAAGCCCCCCCTCCAATTGTGCGTTCGGCTGAACGTGTCACTCTTTGTAGTCTGCTCGCTTTTTCACTCGCAAAAGAGAATGGCTTTTCTAAATGAAGTGTGTAAAACTGCCAGTTTTATTATCGAAATATTGGAAACGGAGATAACATAGAGTCTATGTTATCTCCGTTTCCAATATTTCGAAAAAAAACTGGTGTTTTTATTTCATGCATGGTGTTTGTCATTTCAGCACCACGCGCTGTCCACCTCATGTTGCCTATACGGTACATTGCACCTCGCTGCCTATATACCTGTTATTCAAGTGTGTAAAACTGCCCGTTTTATTATCGAAATATTGGAAACGGAGATAAGATACTCTTTGACATCGGATGACGACGACATGACAGAAGTTGAACAGCTTGGGAAAATTGTGTAAACTGGCGCGAGTCCAGTATGGTTGGGCATCGTTTGGATTTGAACGATTCCGGTTCCGATTCCGATTCTCCATATCGATTCCTGTTCTAAACGAATCTCAATTCCGGTTCTTTGAGGTGCAGGTCAAAACAGGTCACAGCTTATTTTGCAGGAGAATTTTTTTTATTTCTTTTTTATTTAATTCTTTTCATACTATTCACATTTTCAGTTGACTTGATACAGTTTAATTTGGTTGCTGTACTGTAACTAGGGTATTAATTAACAAAGTAACACATTTTTTAATTTTTAATTTATTTATTTTTTTAATCGAAATTAAGAATCGAAATGCAAATATGTTATTTCCGGTTCCAGAACCTACCTACCTACCTGCCTGCCTGCCTGCCCGCCCGTCCGTCCGTGCGTCCGTCTCCATGTCTGATGCCTGCTCCTCTATTCATCTGTTTTAACTGTCTGTATCTGTCTGTCAACACTGTCTGTGTTGCTTTCCCAGTCCTCCCCAGAGCATTCTACCTCCTCCGGAGTGTGGCAGAGCAATATATGCATCCAGAACAACACAACGAAAAATATCCTGATTTCCGCTACATGTCCAAACAACCCTCCCCTGGAGACCTGGTTATTTGTGTCCCTCAAACCAAAATCATGTATTCTTTTTGCATCTCGTTGTCAACAGAGATCATTTGTCAGTGGGGCAAAAGTTTCAAATAAACAAGCTTTTAAATAAAAGTTATTTGTGATTAATATATACTTTAAAACAAAGCTTCGGGGGGTACATGTATTTTTCTATATTTCAAAAATCTTGCAGAGTATTTCCAATGGCATTTTGCTAATGCATATTTGATATTGAATAATGTTATTCTTCTCAAAAAACTACTTTTTCAAACTATGTAACTACATATTTGAGCAAATGATTAAAAACAATTCCTGAGTATAATAATATGAAAAGATTTGGCAGTTTCAGTGATAAGCGTTGGTCCGGCTACTCTCAGTAGAGCCACCCACCCCACCCTCATCCCCTCTCTCTCCTCATCTCTCTGCTTGTGCATACTGAATATGGAAGAATAATTCAGCTGCTCTTGGAGGTCAATGGATGTTAATAATAATAATAATACTGTTACGGATTGTTAGCAGAGGGCCCAGGCGCAAACAGATACGAGGGAGAGGTAAAGGTAGATTGTCCAAAAATGAGCACTGCTCCTTTAATTAGAACACTTCGAGCCAGGGGTGAAGTGTAACAGCAAATACGTCCAAGGCAGTAGCAAAACAAAACAAGGAATAGCTCAGCTAAGACTGGCAGAGGGCAAAATACAAAACAAAGAATAATCTCATAAGAAGAGTAAGTCCAAAAACAAAACACTAAATGACACTGGGAAACTTACTAGAACACAGGAGCTCAGCACATGAAACAGGGACGAGGGTAACAAAACATGGAACCGAAACAATGAACCGACAAGTAAGAGTAGAGAACAAACACTAGATATAGGGGAAACAATTAACACTAGAGAGACAGCAGGGCAATTAGCAAAACGAGACACACATGAGGGAAGGGCAGAACTAACAGGGCTAGTGGAAAACAACCAGACCAAACACAATGGGGAATATAAACAGGGAAGCACAAGAACTAACTACACAAGAAGACTGAACACTAGACAGAGTAAACAAACATACAAGGAACAAATAAATAATTACAAAGGGAATGAGACTAAAGACAGAACACAGTTAAACAACACAGGAGACAATAAAAATGCCAGGAGAATAAGAATGTCCAAAGGTGGGGGCTGCTGAGGAGAGTAGACAGGGAAAAGGGGTTCAGGGACTGGCGAATCCTCACAGTACCCCCCCCTCCACAGACGGCTCCCAGACGTCAAAAGGGACCGTCCGGGAAAGGGCAGGACAGGGGGCCGGGAGAACACAGGGAGAGTCCGGGGGAAAAAAAAGTCAGGACGGACAAGGCCGGGACGAGCGACACCGGGGCAGGGGAGCGGCGACAGGAACCCAGGAGGGGCACAGGAGAAACGGGGCAGAGGAACGGGGCCGGAGAGGGGGACAGAGGCCAGGAGAGGGGGGCTAGAGATGGGAACAGGGACAGGGAAACGGTGAGGGGGTAGAGGGGAACCGGCAGCAGGGACAGAGGGCCGATGAGGGGGTCGAGGGGAACTGAAGCAAAGGGGCGAGGGTGATAGGCCCGGAGCAGGACCCCGGACAGGGGACCCACCAGACGCCGGACTTGGGGCCGGACGCAGAACCCCGGACGGGGTTCCCTGCAGCCGAAGACCACGGCGCAGAACACGGCGTATACCACGGCGTAGACCACGGCGTAGACCACGGCGTCGGACCGGACCAGAAGAGGAGTCGGGACCAGACGAAGAGCCGGGACCAGACGACGAACCGGGACCAGATGAGACGGGACCAGATGAGGAGACGGGACCAGATGAGGAGACGGGACCAGACAAAGAGCCGGGACCAGACGACGAACCGGGACCAGACGAGACGGGACCAGATGAGACGGGACCAGATGAGACGGGACCAGACGAAGAGCCGGGACCAGACGACGAACCGGGACCAGATGAGACGGGACCAGATGAGGAGACGGGACCAGACGAGGAGACGGGACCAGATGACTCTCCAGGTGCAGATCGACCTCGGTGCAGACCACGGCGTAGACCACGGCGACAACCACGGCGAAGTGCTGGACCAAACGAAGAGCCGGGGCCAGTCGAGGAGGCCGGGTCAGGCGTGGGAGCCGGACCGGGCGTGGAGACCGGGCCGGGCGTAGCACCCGGGGCTAAGCTAACTGAGGGAGCTAAGCCAGTACTAAGGGCCGGAACCACACTGAGTCTCCTAACTGAGGAAGCCAAAGGTTTAGCTGTAGGGCCTGTAGAACTAGCAGTGGCTAACCTAGCAGGGGCTCTAGCAGACAAGACTAAGAGGCTAGCAGCAGGGGATCTAGCGGACGAGACTGAGGTGCTAGGAGCAACACGGAAATAACCCATCCTGATAACCGAAGGGGCAGTTCTAGCAGGATAGTTAACGCTGGCTGGAGGGCCAGACCAAGGAACCGAGACCAGAGAAACTGGGGCCATAGGGAACGAGCTAGCTGCCAGGGCAGTCCTAGCTGTTGAGGCCTGGTTAGCTGCAGAGGCTAAGCTATCAGACAGGGCTGTGGTGCTAGCAGTAGCTATGCTAACAACTGGGGCCATGCTGGCAGTAGGTGCTAACGGGGTAGCTGTCGAAGCTACAAGGGCTAGTCTAACCATAGGGGCAGGGTTAGCTATCGGGCTAGTGCTAGCTTTCCTAGACTTTCTAGCTCTCCGTGACTTGGTAGCAGTAGGGACTAACAGGGTAGCCTTCGAAGCTACAAGGACTAGGCTAGACACAGGGGCAGGGTTAGCTATCGGACTTGTGCTAGCTGCCTGAGCAGTGAGAGATGTGGGGCCTAAGCTAACTGCTACAGGGGTAGTGTTAGCTATCGGGCTAGTGCTAGCTGCGTGAGCAGCGAGAGCTGCGGGGCCTAAGCTAACTGCTACAAGGGCAGTGTTAGCTATCGGGCTAGTGCTAGCTGCCTGAGCAGTGTTCACAGGGCTGGGGTTAGCAGCACTAGCTGAGGGCGCTAGGCTATCGGTTGAGCTAACAACCTGAGCAACGTTAACAGGGCTGGGGTTAGCAGCACTAGCTGGGGATGCTAGGCTAACGGCTGAGCTAACAACCAGAGCAACGTAAACAGGGCTGGGGTTAGCAGCATTAGCTGGGGACGCTAGGCTAGCAGTAGGTACCCTAGCAGGTGACTGAGGTGAGGCTATGCTGGTGGTAGAGGCCTTACCAGCAGTAGGGGCTTGACCGGAGGCTGGAGGCTGGAATAGGCACTTGATCCAGTGTCTGCCATACTCCTCCATCTGTGGGGCCAGCTCAGGGTGCCACTCCCTGAGTGAATAGAGCAGATGCAAAACCTCCTTCCTCTCCTCCAAGGAGGAGGAAGGAACATCCCCCAGTCTGAACGCCTCCAAGGCGCTCAAAGCCTCCCTCGTTCTGTTCGCTGGGTCCAGACACGGTCGGTTCATTCTGTTACGGATTGTTAGCAGAGGGCCCAGGCGCAAACAGATACGAGGGAGAGGTAAAGGTAGATTGTCCAAAAATGAGCACTGCTCCTTTAATTAGAACACTTAGAGCCAGGGGTGAAGTGTAACAGCAAATACGTCCAAGGCAGTAGCAAAACAAAACAAGGAATAGCTCAGCTAAGACTGGCAGAGGGCAAAATACAAAACAAAGAATAATCTCATAAGAAGAGTAAGTCCAAAAACAAAACACTAAATGACACTGGAAAACTTACTAGAACACAGGAGCTCAGCACATGAAACAGGGACGAGGGTAACAAAACATGGAACCGAAACAATGAACCGACAAGTAAGAGTAGAGAACAAACACTAGATATAGGGGAAACAATTAACACTAGAGAGACAGCAGGGCAATTAGCAAAACGAGACACACATGAGGGAAGGGCAGAACTAACAGGGCTAGTGGAAAACAACCAGACCAAACACAATGGGGAATATAAACAGGGAAGCACAAGAACTAACTACACAAGAAGACTGAACACTAGACAGAGTAAACAAACATACAAGGAACAAATAAATAATTACAAAGGGAATGAGACTAAAGACAGAACACAGTTAAACAACACAGGAGACAATAAAAATGCCAGGAGAATAAGAATGTCCAAAGGTGGGGGCTGCTGAGGAGAGTAGACAGGGAAAAGGGGTTCAGGGACTGGCGAATCCTCACAAATACACTTCATTTGTATAGCACCTTTCATACAGAAACTGCAGCTCAAAGTGCTTCACAACAGAAAAAATACAGGAAAATGAGCACATAAAGTGCACATATAAAATCACAGTTTTTCACATTAGGATCTAACATCCCAACAGGCCACATTATGGTTTATGGTTTGATTCAGTTTAAAAAATAGATAATAATAAAAAGAGTAAGATAGAATAGACAGAGTAAAATAGTGCAATAAGTAGTAGAATATAATAGACATGAAATTAGCACATAAAGTGCAGACATATAAAATCTTTATTTTTTTTTACAGTGCAATAAAACATTTCTGGATTACTGTTTAACAGTTTAAAGTCGTCTTTACCTTCTCTGTTTGGCATCCACAGTTTAAAACCTGACAGTCTTCCCTCTTGACCCTTCGAACCTCCCACTGTTAATTGTACTTTATTGATACAATAATAACCAAGAAGGCATGTTGCCTGAAATGCTTTGGTTGTTATTGTACCAATAAAATAAGTAAGAGCATCCACTGACACCTAAGAGTATAGCTGACTTTCAGAAGAGATGTTGTCACAGTATTTTTTTCTTCTGTTGTATGCAAATCCACATCACTTAAAACTGTCTCACTGTAGCATATACTATTGACCCTCAAACCCTGCCCTCTTTTCTTACTCATCGGAGGAAAGCGTTGCAATTGGAGGATCAAGAAAAGAGGGAGGGGCTTGAGATAGGTCAATTCAAGGCTCTTGGGGCTGCGTGACGTCTCAAAACTATGGTAAAACTATGGAATAACTGTGACAAAGAAGTACAAATGTGTAGTTTGGTACATACATTTAAGACATTATTCAAATATAAGGTGATACATAAATATAAAACCTTATTATTATCCTAATCATATTTTATTATAACTGTATTCAAATCATACAAAAAATTATAATATATATATATATATATATATATATATATATATATATATATATATATATATATATATATATATATATATATATATATATATATATATATATATATATATATATATATATATATATATATATATATATATATATATATATATATATATATATATATATAAAAAACAAAGAAATAAATGTGTATACGTTTTGTATATAAAACGTTGTAACCTTTTGTTTTTGCAAAAAACTGAATTATGTTTCTTTTAGTTTTTTTGTAAATGATGTAATGTAAAAAGGGTAGGCAATTATAAACCTCGGATTAAGCCTACACCTTTTTGGTAATTTTCTTTCGTTTATAAATGTTCTACTACTGTACATTGCTTTGTAAAAGAAGACCGAAATAAAATCATTCATTCATTCATTCATTCATTCATTCATTCATTCATTCATTCATTCATTCATCCATTCATTCATTCATTCATTCATTCATTCATTCTGGTCTCTCCTCCCGAAGTAGGGGGGGAGAAGCAGCCGTCTGTGCTGAAGTCATAGCTCAGTAATCCACAGAGATTATGCAAAATCACATGGAGGATCATTATCAGGGCGGAAACTCAATCTGACCCCAGAGCAGTCTCAATTTCCCTCGGGATGAATAAAGTATTTCTATTATATTCTATTCTAACAGCAAAAACTCTAATCTAACACCAGCAGGGTTGAATAAACAATTCTGATCACAGGACTCGCAGAGAGGTTAAATGTCCCCTCCACTCAAACATGTGTTTTTTCTACAGTTATTCCCTCTTGAAGGCATGACTTTGACTATACAGATTGTTATTTGTCACCAGATCGCCCTTTTCACATTCTTCCACTGGAGGGGGGGCTTCTCTGATTGTACTTCCTCAAATCTGACACTTGATTGATTGATTGAAAATGTTATTAATTGATTGCAGAATGGGTACAATACAGTATCCTACGGACACTGTGTAATGCAACTAGTCCTGCGAATCTATCATGGTCGCTATTGCCCAACTGGAAATGCTAACTGCTAATGTGTTAGCCAACACGAAACAATTAAACAAGGTCATCGATGAGTATAGGAAATAGGGCTACATGTCCAAAACATTACCCTTACCCTTTAACTGTATAGAGTTTGTACTGAAGGTAGTGTATTACTTACTTACTTAGGCTCATCGCTCCCAATGGAGCATAGGCCATCTACGACTATTCTCCATCCAACACGGCTTTGGGCCGTCCTTTCTGCCCCCCCCCCCCCCCCCCCCCCCCCCAGCTAGTTCCTTTCTGCCCCCCCCCCCCAGCTAGTTCCTTTCTGCCTCCCTTGTCTGGTTCCTTGTCTCTTGAGCTCCACCTCAGTGTCCCGCCTCCAGGTGTTCTTAGGTCGCCCTCTCTTCCGTTTCCCCTGGGGATTCCAAGCCAGGGCCTGGCGTGTAATACTAGTTGCCGGTTTCCTCAAAGTGTGGCCTATCCATCCCCACTTTCGTCTCAGGATCTGCTTCTCTACTGGTTCCTGTCTTCCTCTCAGCCATAGTTCCTCATTCTTGATTTTGTTTGGCCACCTGATCTCAAAGATGCGTTTCAGACAGCCGTTTATAAAGGTCTGTATCTTCTGCAATGTTCTTTTCGTCATTCTCCAAGTCGCTGAACCGTAGAGAAGGACAGATTTTACATTTGAATTGAAGAGCCGCACTTTGGTTGTCATGGCGATGTCCTTGGAGGACCAGATGTTCTTCAGAATGATGAAGGCTGCTCTGGCTGTGACATCGCTGTCTGTGCCGCCCTGCTTATCCAAGATGCTGCCTATAGGTAAGTGAAGGAGTTGACTTCCTGTATGGATTCATCACCTACTGTGACTGTGTTGTTGGTAGAGGTGTTGATCATCATTAGGTTGGTTTTCTTCCTGTTTATTCTCAACCCAGTCTCAAGGGATGTAGTTGCCAGCTTGGTTGTCTTGTCCTGCATCTGGTTGTAGTTGTGTGACAGGAGAGCCAGGTCATCAGCAAAGTCGAGGTCATCTAGTTGTGTCCATAGGGTCCACTGTATGCCGTTTTTCTTTCCTTTTGTGGTGGTCTTCACAAAGGTAGTGTATACAATGTCAATAATAATAATAATAATAATAATAATAATAATAATAATAATAATAATAATAATAATAATAATAATAATAATAATAATAATAATAATAATAATAATAATGATAATAAACTTGATTTGTATAGCACCTTTCATTACAACAATTGCAGCCCAAAGTGCTTCACAGCAGTACAAATAGAATAGCATAAAATAGACGAATTGAAAGTAGTGCACATAAAACAATGCAGGTAATAAACCATTTTGTTGTCTTATGTCTTCATATATTTCATAATCTAAGATTTATAATTCATATTTTAAGATGGCTATATAGAGGGAGAATGTGTTGAGAACTGTTGAAGACTAGAGAGAGAACTGCCTGGCAGAGATTTGAGAGAGAGAGAGAGAGAGAGAGAGAGAGAGAGAGAGAGAGAGAGAGAGAGAGAGAGAGAGAGAGAGAGAGAGAGAGAGAGAGAGAGAGAGAGAGAGAGAGAGAGAGAGAGAGAGAGAGAAAAAATCTAAAGTTTCTAAATAGCTTTTTGGAAAACAATCCATATTGTTTACAGAAGTCGGTCATAGCACTAATCACAAAGTCATTACAGCCTGAGGCGGATTATAAAATAAAGCATTACCCACAAAGAAGAAATAAAAACAAGGCTGGGTAAAATAAACAACGAACTGGTCTTGTTGTGTGTTGGCGTGAGACATTTAATTGACTCTTGTTAGCCTCCAGCGTTGTGCAGCATCTACCGCATGCACAGGTCTGCTTGTTCTGTGTGAATATGCGTCTATGAGCATGTCCTGTCTCAGGGGTGTAAAAAGTACCCAGAAATTATACTTAAGTGAAAGTATGGGTACCGTCTCAAAATCGTACTCAAGTAAAAGTCAGAGTATCTGGGTAAAACACACTTGAGTAAAAGTCTAAACGTTTCTACTTTTAAATGTACTTAAGTACTAAAAAGTAAACGTTTTTTTTTATTCTGGGGCAATGCAATGTTCTGTTTCGTCCTCTTCATCACTCGTACTATCGTTTGTGGCCATCTTCTGTAGCTTGTCACTCTGACTGTCTATGATGGTTTGTTATGAATTGAAAATGGGGGACCCTGATGTAAACAAGACGGAGGTCTTTCTCTGGTCTGCATCCCCTTAACAATTGTGTGTATTGAGCCGTACTGTATTGTACCCATTCTGCAATCTGTTAGTACAATTTTCAATCAATCAATCAATCAATGGGGATTTGATTGGCTGTTTTTAAATAAAGTGCAGCCGCAGGATTAATAACATTAGTTCGACCAGAGAAAAAAATATACTAATTAAAACAGTTGGACCTGTGAGATTTGTACTTTGTACTTTTGTAGGTCTACATTTTAAATGTAAGGAGTAAAAACTATGTTTTTTTAATTGATTAAAAGTACAAGTATACAAACCTAATAATACTTGAGTAAAGTACAAATCCCCAAAACAGTACTTAATTGTCATGAAGTACAATTACTCAAGTACTTTACACCCCTGGTCGTAGTGTTACGACCCTGGCTCATGGGTACGCAACCTGTGTGCAAACCAACACCAAAACCCTGTGCTCTAACTCAAAGTGCTACTAACTCAAGGAACTATTAATGCAAATGTAAACTAAAGTACTAATGCAACCCAACGGACAAGGACTGAAGAACCTAACAGCTCTTTCTCTAAGCACAGACAGTGCATGTGTGTTACTAGGTCTGCCTTTAAAGCTCCCCAGCAGGTAACCAATCAGCACTAATTGGCTAATTGGCCGGCCTCACCTGCATGCCGGTGACACAGGAGTGATCAGGCCTCTAGTACATAACACCTCCCCCACCAAACTGGTTGCCCAAGAGGCAACCACTACACAACAACCCATAAACAAAACAAAAAACAACTGTGACCCCTTAGTTGTCAGGGCCACTACCACAACAGCGATAACGGGTACCACAAACACCGGTACCATGATCGTGAGAGGGCGTCTGCTAGCACGTTGTCCCTCCCACGATGTGGCGAATATCCAAGTTATACGCCTGGAGGAACAAACTCCATCGCATTAAACGATGGTTCGAGTTCACCATGCTGCGAAGAAAAACCAAAGGGTTATGGTCTGTATACACAACAAGGGGTACACTGGAGGATCCAACGTAAACATCAAAATGGTTCAAGGCAAAAACCGGGTCGGCCCCTGTCGAACATGACCACCGATACCGATCTGTCAAAATTATACTGCAAACCAAAATCAACCTGAGAACTGCGCTTAACAGAACAGAACACAGCACAACAAAACCATAGATCACTGATACCACAACCGCACCCATATCCATCCCACCTGGCACTGGCAGTTCAGGATACTGCACACCGTGAACATCCAGAGTAGGCTGTACCGCCTCAGGTACAGCCCCAGTGTACCGGGAACATGGCAGTACGACAGTCACAGTAACATCTGGAACACCATCTAAAATGGCGTCACCCAAAATAACATTGTCCTGATCAAAATCAAAATGGCTGCCACTCAACAGACCAGGTCGCGAAGACGGCTCCTGCTCCACAGGACACAGGTAACTAGGTTGACCATCACACCTAGTGCATGGCAGAGAATCAGTGTGGACATGTGGATCAATGTCAGAATCATCAACTGACATACTGGGACCATCCCTGCCCACAAGTGAATCATTAGGGACAATAGAGCTACTGTGGGAAGGCTGGCAGCCTAAGTCAAGCTTAGTAGCCTCTCCAACTAGAACGGTGTCACATGAAACAACAGCACCTCTCATAGCATCCTTCCCACACTCATCCTCCAATTCGTTCGTGGCCTCAGCCACCGTACAGGCTGGGAAGACCTTGAGACACTGCGCTGCCATATCATCTCCTGTCACATGCTTCTCCGGCACGCATGTCAACTCTGGTTTCACCACCGGGCCTAACACAAAACCACAATCAAGAGAATCATTATGCAGAGGTACATCCACAGTGTGCTTTCCAAAATTCTCAACAGGTACACATTTTAATTCAACAAAGAATGTGTCACTAAGTGTAATGTCCCAAGTCGAAGTATCAACAACATCACTTTTGTCCTTTGACATTTCTCGTGCCACAGCACACACAGAAAACACTCCTGGATGTTTCTGTGCCAGCTCATTAGAGACCTCAGAATCCACAGGAATGGGAGTTACAACCGGAGTAGCCAACACTTTGTCACCAGCCAAATCATTCCCTAGAATGAAGGACACCCCCTTTATGGGAATGTGAAAACATACCCCCACAACAACATTGCCTGATACTAAGGGAGAATTGAGCGTGACCTCATGCAAAGGTGCATCCACAAATCCACCCCCAAAGCCCCGAACAACGACACCGGAATGCAAAGAAGAGTTTTCTGAAAACGGCAAAACCCCCTCCAGAATGAGGGACTGAAAAGCACCGGTATCTCTCCAAATTGTTATAGCCTGTTTGGACTCTAGTGCATTAGTCAGGGAAACAAATCCATTCATCATAAACCTTGAGGAACCCTCGAGCTCTTTGTCCACACGTTTGATACTTTCCCCATCCCCATCTAACGTTGGCATAGGCGTCCTGCATATGGTTTCTACCAGAGCCACGGTTCTGAAATTTTTCTGCTCAAGCACCGGGCATCCAGCAACGATATGACCAGGTTCTTTACAGTAAAAACAGATAATCCCTTCTGGGAATGCACCAGCAGAACCACCCCGCCTAGGAGGTGAAGTTAACTGACCAGCAGACACAGGTTTTGGGAAACGGCCCCCCTGAACAGGACGCCTATCCCTGGACTCAACACGGTAGTCCTCCAAAAACACGGACTTGTGTGTCAACACAAACTCATCGGCGAAGACAGCGGCGTCGCCTATCTTCGATACCCCACGCTCATTTAGATGTGTGGAAACGGTATCAGGAACACATCTTTTAAATTCCTCTAGGAGAATCAACTGCCTAAGCTGCTCTCTTGACTCTGCCCACTGAGAAGTGCACCACCTGTCAAACAGGTTCTCCTTCTCCCTCCCAAACTCAACATAAGACTGCCCCTCCGACCTACGATAACCTCTAAAACGCTGACGATAGGCCTCAGGGACCAACTCATAAGCCCTCAAAATGGAAGCTTTAACCAGCTCATAATCAGCGCTTTTTTCAAGGGACAGAGCAGTGTAGGCTTCTTGTGCCCTACCAACCAAAACACATTGCAGCAGCAGTGTCCAGGCGGTATCAGGCCACTTCAATGTGGTTGCCACCCGTTCAAAAAGGGGAAAATATCTTTCCACGTCTTTCTCAAAAAATGGTGGCACCATCCTAATATTCCTGCCTACATCAAACCCGGAACGTGACTCTGGATGCAGAGCACCCGCCTGCAAGGCAGCATACTTATATTCAAGCTCCTTCTGTGCACGCTCGTGCTCCAGCAACAGTTGTTTCTCCTTAAACTCACGCTCATGCTCACGCTCCTCTTTCCTCTCTCTCTCCTTAAGCTCACGCTCCTCTCTCCTCTCCTCACGCTCTCGCTCTAGCTGCCTTTCCTTAAACTCCAACTCCCTAATCCTCCACTCACCCTCTACACCAGGTAATAGCGGAGACGCGCCAGACGATGGAGGCTCCTCCACCCTCTCCTCAAGCACCTGTTCCCTAATGAGCAAAACCCGCAAAGCACCCAAGGCAGATGGTTTCAAACGTTTCTCACTGGGAGTAAGCTCGACCTTGTAGTGCACAGCAAGCTCGAGAAGCTGTTCTTTTGAAAACCTCTCCAATATGTCATGTGAAGGGTGATCCACAAAATCCCTAACGGAAGTCATCTTTTCTGCACCAGTGCCACAACCCGTTCACTTTAGTCACTAAAAAGCTGCCAAAAGCACCCTAGTACACACACAATCCACCTAAAGAGCCACCAAAGAAACACTAAAGAACCACTGAAGAACGACTAAAGAACCACGACGAACCACTGAAGAACCATACAGAATGCCAAAGCCACTAATAATAACCATAAAGGGACGCGGTGGCAATGTGTGCTACGGAGCGCACATTTCAAGGACGCAAAAAAAAACATAAAAAAAAAACCACACCCACCCCAAATAGACGTGTCATACACTCAGGGTTTTAGGTGCTACCAGGTATGCTCACCAAACACTCAAACAAACCAAAATAAATCCAACAAACAATTCCAAACAGGTGCGCCTTCTAACCTGATATGACTACATATGCTTCTACGTCTAAACTGCAGAAAAAACCGGCCCACCACATGTCTACCCTAAGAAACACTAAATCAAGCCCTACCACACTACCTGTGTTTTCTGGCCGCCCTAATCTACCTACCCTTAAACTAATGCCCTGTAGACCTAACTTTCTTCAACCACACCTGCTACCAGTCAAAGATCATATACCAATAATTTCATTGACCGCCCCAGGAGTACGTGGTGCACCGGACGCTAACCAACAACCAGAAAGTGGAGCCCACTAAACTATATATTTTAACAGCATAAGTAGTCACATCAAATTACAAACAAATACGGCATACTCACCTGTTTGATGAAATGGCTCAGCCCCCACGTTACACCATATGTAACGAACACCACCCAAACCATAATACGATGACACCCCGTGCAACACAAAAAAAAAACACCAAACAAAGTTCTAGGGGTAAAAGATCCCGGACGAGCGCCCAACTGTTACGACCCTGGCTCATGGGTACGCAACCTGTGTGCAAACCAACACCAAAACCCTGTGCTCTAACTCAAAGTGCTACTAACTCAAGGAACTATTAATGCAAATGTAAACTAAAGTACTAATGCAACCCAACGGACAAGGACTGAAGAACCTAACAGCTCTTTCTCTAAGCACAGACAGTGCATGTGTGTTACTAGGTCTGCCTTTAAAGCTCCCCAACAGGTAACCAATCAGCACTAATTGGCTAATTGGCCGGCCTCACCTGCATGCCCGGTGACACAGGAGTGATCAGGCCTCTAGTACATAACAGTAGAGAATGCATGTTCTCCTCACACTCCAGTGAAGTATGTACAAAAGCACTGGCTACTAAAGCAGGCTAGCGGCTAAATCAACACAATGTTGGCCAGATGAAGGTTTAACCTCCTTCCCCTTCAAAGACAGGATCTCTTAGAACAGGGGTGTCAAACTCATTTTCACAGAGGGCCACATCAGCATTATGGTTGCCCTCAAAGGGCCAAAGACCGTATAAATGTTAATGTAATGTAAAATAAATGTAGCTACTCATTTACATATTGTTAAACATGTTGTTTCTGTATTTATTACTTATTCAAGTTATACATATTGCATATGCATTTGCATAGATGTAAAAATATATGTTAGCTTATGTTATTTTAACAAATAATTTTAGTTTATCAGAACCCCATATTACTCCATTAATCAATGATCAAACCATTCAAGTAAATAACAAAGAAGAAGATCATCAAATACAAGCTATGACATTAAGTTTGTTCAAAACCTTTTTGTCAGTCTTGCAGAATGGGTACAGTACAGTACAGCTCAATACACACAATTGTTAAGGGGATGCAGACCAGAGAAAGACTTTCGACTTGTTTACATCAGGGTCCACCATTTTCAATTCGTAATGAAATTGCTATTATGTGTCTGCATGAAGACACAACTGTAACTGTACTCAAAAATAACAAAATAAGGGTTGTCTCAGTTCACAACTATATTGGTCATGTTTTGGGTGGGACTTGTTTGCGTCCCTACAGCTTCTTATTCAATTGAGCGAGATGCTCGGTCATCACTGCCATGCCTCTGCACTGTAAGCACTTTATGGCACCTATCTCTCTTTTAATCAGTGAATCAAATTCGTTTTATTGAATTAAATCAGTTTTATTGAATTAGACTATAGGTTTACCCTTGCGAGCAGGGGGAGAACATGCAAACTCCACACAGAAAGGCCCGGGAGATACCCCACCTGGGTACCTGGCATCATGGAAACCTGGTCCCCAAGCGGGAATCGAACTCTGGACCTTCTTGCTGTGAGGCGACAGTGTTTTTTTTTTTATTATTATCTTTTTCCCGCTCCTTTTTTCCAATTTTTTCTCCCATCCCACTGTTAGTCGTTATGCCAATTCCCAACCCCCTTCCTGGTTGTTGCGCACTTTCCCCTACTGTTGGTCCGAGAGGCCGGAGACTGTCACGTGCTTTCCTCCGACGCATGTGCAGCCAGCCGGCAGCCAGCCTGGCCGCGCAGATTCTCACTGGGAGAGTGTAACGTGTGGGAGGCCGCACTACCTCTCTCCAGATCCTACCCTTGCTGAGCAGGCGCCCCGACCGAACTGTAGGGGTCGCTGTCCACAACGCCCAGGACCCAACCGCCAGCTTTCCCCACCCCCTAATACTGCCAATTGTATTAGTGTGAACAGCCAGCCAAGCTGGTGACAACGCCGGGAGCTGGATTCGAACACGCAAACCCAGCGTCTCCAGCGTTGGTGACGAACGCAATCTCCGCTACACCACCTGACCGCCCGTGAGGTGACAGTGTTAACCAGTACACCACCTTGCCGCTCACATAATGTTAACATAACGATAAACTTTCGTTACCTAATGTTACCAACTCTATAGCAAGTTAGCTAATGGTAATGTTAGTAACGGTAGCTAATGCTGTTACCAGATCTAGGTTGGTGATGTCTGGACTGGAGACACAAATCCCATCTGATTTGAGAAAGATCTCATTGGAGAAACAAATCAGCCTGCAGTCTGAACAAAGCCTTAAAGGAACACGCCAACATTTTGGGAAAGCTTATCGTCTTCTCCAGAGAGAGACTTAGCACAGCTTAGCAGAGCTTAGCACAATGAATGGAAGCGGACAGTGCCGGTTAGCCTTTGGGAGAGGTGTTAGTTGGACAATACCTAGGCTAACCAGCACTGTCCGCTTCCATTCATTTGTGCTAAGCTAGGCTAACATGCAGCCAGATAGCTTTCTACTGAACGCGCAGAGAGGAAACTGGTATATATCATCTTGTCTCTCTCTGGAGAAGACTAATTTCCCCAAATGTTGGCGTTTTCCTTTAAGTACCTCAGCTCAACACGTTCTCATCAGAAAAAGTACAATAGTTAACCACATCAAATAATGTAAAGGACTTAGGTAGCCTATTTCTGCTACCTTTCTGCGCCAAACCCGGGTATAGTCGGGTTTCGTCGCCAACCGTTGAGCACCAAAACCCGAATATACTCGGGTTTTGATCCTTTGATATTTTTCCTCTGATCCTCATTCTAACCACTGCATGGACCTCCCTGTATCTCCCTTGCACCGCTGCCTATGTTAAAATTGCAATGACGTTCGAATCCTGCCAGGTGGCAGTATCACCTACCATTTGAACTGGAATAGTTTAGTGTGGACACTTTTTTAAATGTATTTTTTGTCTGCAAGAGCTCCTCCCCTTCTGAGGACAGAGTGACAGAACGATCGCTCTGAGATTTTATCGCCTCACACCTATTTCCCGCATACACGAGTATACACACACGAGTAATCGCGATGGCGATGGGATCACTGGAGATTGTTCTTTTTGGAGTACCTTCTGGCTAAGGTAAGGTATATTCTATGTCTATTTTACCAAACCTGAAACATGTTTTTGTAGCGATCAGTGTCGTATTTTACCGGACATAAACCGTGCTTTTGGTAACGATCAGAGTTTTGAGTTAAAACAACCCCCGCCCCCCTTGATTATTTTGTGAAGACACATAGTACATGGTATATACCTCTCTCACCAAAACCCCAGCCGGCAGGGCGCAGGAGGGATAAGCATCCAAAAATACCGCCTTCCAATCAGACAGGCTCCCAGAAAAGTGAACGGTTCAGACAAAGCAAGATGGAGGTGTTATGGATGGGGATTTCAGCAGAAAGTCAAGCAGTGGTGATGAGTCATGAGAGTGAAAAGGCCCATGCTGCCATCTACTGGTTGAAAAGTAGGCCTGCAGTCTGTACCATGAGGAACCCTGAAAGATACAGTCCCTGTGCAGCTATGACTGCTGTGGTTCTCTGTAGTAAAGGGGGATAGAAACACAGGAAGACATAGCACATTTAACCCTTTCTCTGCCGCACTACCAAATGGTTAACCCTTTCACTGCAACAATACAGAAGGTTAACCCTTTTACTGTCACACGACAGCAGGTTAACCGTTTCACTACCACACTAACCGTCTGTAGTGTGATAGTAAAGGGTTAACCTTCTGTAGTGTGGTAGTGAAAGGGATAAAAGTGTTTGCTCAACACCAACATGTATACATTACACACAGACACCATCCAAAGCAGTGTTAGCTCAACAAATGCACACACACACAATAATCCAAAAGAGTGTGAGCTCAACACTAACACAATGGCAACATGCACACACACATGCATGCATGCGCACACACTCACACACCGAAAGCAGTGTGAGTTAAACAGAAACGTGCACACGCATGAATGCTTAGACACACACACACACACACACACACACACACACACACACACACACACACACACACACACACACACACACACACACACACACACACACACACACACACACACACACACACACACACACACACACACACACACACACTAATAATCCAAAACAGTGTGAGCTCAACACAAACATGTTAACAATAACACACGCATTCTCTCACACACACACACACACACACACACACACACACACACACACACACACACACACACACACACACACACACACACACACACACGCACACGCACACACGCACACAGACACGCACACAATAATCATAATCCAAATCATCCATCACTCACGTGGTGTGGCTGAATGACTGCCATATCGATTCAGCAGCATCTCCACACCTCTCTGCCACCGATCTGCGTCTCGTCTCGCTGACTTTCTCCTATTGATCCCCAGCCTCCGCTCAGCCTCCCGATGATCAGCTTATCAACCCACTGATTAAAGATGAATTTCACAGCCATATTGAACCCCCCCCCCCCCCCCCCCCCAGGACAGCCATAATCCACTTAAGCACTCCTAATTACTGGAGCGCAGCGGAGAATGAAATGCAGTGGAATTTCAGTCCCGGAATAACTAAAACTATACCCCCCCCCCCTAGACCTGTGATATGATTTCCCAATGACGTCCTCCTCTCTGACACATCCAAGGGCGCTTGTTGAAAGGCTTCTATGACTATGAGAATGGAGAACGGGAGGATTGTTGTGGATTGATACGGTGCAGTGTGTGTTACTTGAGACATAATCAGATCAGCAGGGAGGGAGGGGTGAGTAAAACAAACAAACAACCCCCCCCCACCCCAAAGAAGATCAATGACCTCATCAGAAAGCGACACAATGGAAGATCACAGAGACAGACAGACACACTGCTCAATGACAATGACACTAACAACCCATCATCTCTACACTCTGCCTGCGCGGCACACACATCCACATGTACACACTCACTTTAAACAAACACTCACCTTAACACCCACTTTACTCACTTTAGACACTTTAACACTAAATTATATTTATCTATTATTAAAGAGATTTGCACTACATTCATACCTCATTTGCACCGTACCCTAAGTTTTTGACCTCATTTCTGCATTGTACTGTACCTCACTGTTACCCATTTTACTCTGTATGTATATTGAACATTCCTTTACTTACGTTTTACCTACTTCTTAATTACTTTTTGACATACTTTTTTTTACTGTATGAAGCACACTCTCATGGGCTCATACAGAAACAAGCATTTCATCATAAAGTATTCTGTATTTTATTGTGACAAATAATAAACAAACTTGAACTTGAACAAAGACAGACAGACAGACAGACAGACAGACAGACAGACAGACAGACAGACAGACAGACAGACAGACAGACAGACAGACAGACAGACAGACAGACAGACATACAGACAGACAGACAGACCAGACAGACAGACATACAGACAGACAGACAGACAGACAGACAGACAGACAGACAGACAGACAGACAGACAGACAGACAGACAGACAGACAGACAGACAGACAGACAGACAGACAGACAGACAGACAGACAGACAGACAGACAGACAGACAGACAGACAGACAGACAGACAGACAGACAGACAGACAGACAGACAGACAGACAGACAGGCTGACTGACACAAAGACAGACAGGCAGACATGAAAAATGCACACACACACATTTAGAATCTTTATTTATGTCCACATAAAGACAATGTTTAAAGGACACAAATATTATCAGTGCAATTGGACATTGTGGGTTATTCTGTTACATTCCTGCCCAAATTGGCAATGGCAACCACACTCACAAAACACACTCACATAGGATGATGAACCTGACAATCAACACACAGCTCATGGGTACAGATAGCAGCGTCTTCTCCAAATTGCGCGGCTGCCACACACGCATGCACGCACGCATGCACGCACGCACGCACACACACACACACGTGCGCACACACACACACACACACACACACACACACACACACGCACACACACACACACGCACACACACACACACACACATACACACACACACACACACACACACACACACACACACACACACACACACACACACACACACACACACACACACACACACACACACACACACACACACACACACATGCACACACACACACACACACACACACACACTGCATTATGGGGTGGATCAGAGGATTATGTTCTTATTCCACCAGGCTGTATTAGACAGCACGGGCAGGTATGGGATGTCGTCAGCATGGTACAGCAGTCTCTCTGTACAGTTAACCCTTTGACTGCCACACTACCAAACGGTTAACCCTTTCACTGCGAGAATACAGGTTAACCCTTTACTATCACACTACACACAAGGGTTAACCTTCTGTAGTGTGGTAGTGAAAAGAGTTAAAAATCTGAGCTTGCTCGCCTGGTACAGACAGCCATGAGGGCTGTGGGGAAGAATGAACACCAGTCCCTCAAATACATGAGTCGTTTGCGAGCACAGAGAATATCATCTGGGCCCAGGAGTTCAAAACTTTTAATCCCTATCTGATCTGATCAGATTTGTAAATCCCATTTTTTGTGATCCAGGATCAGACAACTTGGCCAGATTTTGTCCCAATCAATAGGCCACCATCAATGTGACAAAAAAAAATAAAAAATGCAATTGATTTGCCATGAAGGCTAAGAATTGTGTATTATTTCAGTGAACAAACGTTGCCATCTTATTTATATTGAAACATATTTTTAAATAAATTGTATAGTATATTTTGCTCTGGTAATCCACTGGAAATCCACCCCTCTGGTGGGATCAAGATAATCCTGTTTTTTGGGATCAAATTGATCCCAATCCTGTGTTGTCGGTTTGAAATACCCGTTTTGAAGATTTTATCCAGATTAAAGCTTGGATTTGATTTCCTGATCTGATCGGATATCAAAGTGATCCTAATCATAGGGATTAAAAGTGTTGAACTCCTGGGCCCGATGATCCATCTCATATTCTCCACGCCGAGCATGATCGCTGACTCTCTGGCAGACTCTGGAGCTATCAGGCAGGATACACGATCGATACATACAGTAAATGGAATGCGATATGCTTTTTTCCTTTGGAGATGTTGAGGACGTATATCTACTGGTACTATGGCACTGCACCGAACGGCTGCCTTTCTGATCGCTCCGTCGAGACTGTGCTTTCTTTTGTTAATTTTAATTTTCATAGTATTAAGAGTTTTATTTGCACCAACTGTTGGTGCATTATATGTGTATGACCGTCAGTCAATCATTGACATTGGATTAAGGAAAACGTACCGATTGGATTGCTCTCTGGATCGGATTGCTAAACAACAACAGTGGCCAGCGGAGATCCTTTGTTGTGGCCGTGGCCAAAGCCAGGAGAAGCCGCGACGACGAGGGAAGAGGGCCGGGGTCCGGAACAGACTGAGGTCCAAACGACACAGAACCACATTGCCCAGCATATTGTTGGCCAATGTGCAATCGATAGGAAATAAACTGGACGACATCAGAGCACGGATCCAATTCCAGAGGGACATTCGGGACTGTAATGTCCTCTGTTTCACAGAAACTTGGCTGTCTCCAGATGTCCCGAATCATGCAATAGAACCGGCAGACCACTTCTTTGTCCTCCGCAAGGACCGGACGACAGAGTCACTAAAGACGAAAGGAGGCGGCATTGCCTTCATGATAAACAAGGAGTGGTGCGATATAGGCAACGCAAAGGAATTGTCTAACCACTGCTCCCCAGACCTGGAGTTCATCACGATCAAATGTCGACCCTTCTTTCTTCCGAGAGAGTTAACGTCCATCATCCTCATCGGAGTGTACATCCCACCACACTCGAACACTGGGGCCGCACTTTCAAAACTGCACGACGAGGTAAACAAACAACAGATAGCTAGCATTGACACTGCCATTCTGGTTCTGGGCGATTTCAACAGCGCACGTCTTAAAAAGGTGTTGCCGAATTTCTATCAGCATGTGACCTGTCCCACCAGAGGCGAGAACATATTAGACCATGTATACTCGCAATTTAAGAATGGGTACAAGTCACAGGCTCTTAGCCCATTCGGTAAGTCCGATCACGGCGCCATTTTTCTTTTGCCAAAGTATAAACAAAGTCTCAAGCGAACGCCGGTGGTCTCGCAAGAGGTTAAGCGTTGGACCGTGACGTCAGAGGAGACACTCCAAGCTGCACTTGAATGCACAGACTGGAGGGTATTCCGTGATAACACAGCCAATATTAACGAATACACTGAAACGGTGCTTGACTTTGTCTGTACTCTGGTAGAAGAAACAATCCCCTCTACCACAATTAGAATCTACCCAAATCAAAAGCCCTGGGTAGATAAATCCGTCCGTGAGGCTCTGAAAGTGCGCACATCAGCCTACAACTCCGGCCTGGTGACAGGCAACATGGAAGAACACAAGACGGCAAGATACAACATCAGGAGAGCAGTAATAGAGGCAAAACGGCGTTACAGGGATAAAGTTGAACTTCAGTTTGAACAGGCTGACTCTAGAGGCATGTGGCAGGGCCTCAGAACAATGACAGATTACAAAGGCACCTCCCTCAAGCTGAACAGTGACATATCCTTAGCAAATTATCTCAACTCCTTCTATGCGAGGTTTGAGGCTGTGAATAACAACACCAGCCTACAAACCACGGCAATGGGGGAGGGGGGGTCTGCTGATGGAGACTCAGTGTTCAGGGTAACAGAGCATGAGGTGAGACGGATCTTTAAAAAAGTGAATATCAGGAAGGCAGCAGGACCGGACGGCATCCCCGGCCGCGTCCTAAAAGTCTGTGCCAACCAACTGGCCCCGGTATTCACTGACATCTTCAACCTGTCCTTGGAACAGGCTGTCATCCCCACCTGTCTGAAGAAGTCCACCATCATCCCTGTACCCAAAAAATCTACGCCCGCTTGCCTCAACGACTACCGCCCTGTAGCCCTCACCTCCATAGCCATGAAGTGCTTTGAGAAGCTAGTGAAGGGCTACATCTGTTCCTCCCTCCCCATCAACCTGGACCCCCTGCAATTTGCATATCGCCCCAACAGGTCCACGGAGGACGCCATAGCCCATGTGCTGCACACAGCAGCATCACACCTGGACAAGAGGCAGGGGAACTATGTGAGAATGCTGTTCATCGACTACAGCTCAGCATTCAATACCATAGTCCCCTCCAAACTCATAGCCAAGCTCAGGGACCTGGGCTTGAACTATGACCTCTGCCAGTGGGTCTTGGACTTCCTGACGGGCAGACCCCAGGTGGTAAGAGCAGGCAACTGCACCTCCTCATCCATCACGCTCAACATAGGGGCCCCCCAGGGCTGTGTTCTGAGCCCCCTCCTCTACTCCCTGTACACACATGACTGCGTGGCACAGCGGAACAACAACACAATCATCAAATTTGCTGATGACACAGTAGTGGTGGGCCTGATCTCTGCCAACGACGAGAGGGCCTACCTGGAAGAGGTAGAAAATCTGTCACAGTGGTGTCAGGAGAACTGCCTCTCCCTGAACGTCAGCTAAACAAAAGAGATGATTGTGGACTTCAGGAGGTCGGGGGTCAAGGACTACAGCCCCCTCAGCATCGACGGGGCACCGGTTGAGAGAGTGAACAGTTTCAAGTACCTCTGAGCCCACATATCCGAGGACTTGACATGGACCACACACATTGACAATGTTGTGAAGAAGGCACGACAACGCCTCTACTTCCTCAGGCGCCTAAGGAAGTTCCAAGTCAGTCAGAAGATCCTTAGGAACTTCTACTCATGTACAATAGAGAGCATCCTGACTGGCAACATCACCTCCTGGTTTGGGAATAGCACTGCACAAGACCGTAGCAGACTACAAAGAGTGACACGTTCAGCCGAACGCACAATTGGAGGGGGGCTTCCCACCCTCCAGAACATTTACAACAAGCGGTGCAGGGGGAAGGCTAAGAGAATTATTAAGGACTCGAGCCACCCGAACAACTGCCTCTTTGAACTGCTGCGGTCAGGCAAGCGATACCGGAGTCTTAAGGCGAGCACAGAAAGACTCAGAAGAAGCTTCTATCCCCAGGCCATCAGGCTGCTAAACGAACAATAAACACTATGCAACAACCATCAAATGCACACAGCACACACACCCACACACTCACTTAAACAAATAACACACTGCAGCACCCACTCTCCACACTTTAGATCACACAAACACACTTTATATTTATTGATAAAGGATTTGCACTACAACTCGTACACCTACTGTACATTGTACCTAAATTGCACCTCATCCCATTTCTGCCTTGCACTATATAGTATTGTATATTAGTACACTGCATAGTATTGTATATTATATGGTAACTCAGTTACATCTATTCTGCATCGAACATTGTACATATGTCTATACTGAACACTGTGACCTCATTTTTTTTTACTTCTAATTTACATACTATACTATGTTATTTTATTTCATACTTATCTGGTCTTGCACAGTCTCTGGAGCGTAACAGTAAGAAGCATTTTGTATAAAAGTATTCTGTACTTCTGTATGACAACTATTAAAGAAACTTGAGAAACTTGAACTTGAAACTAATTGTCATGCTGATCGGATAGGGCACCCGTCAGCAGTTGGATCTGGTACTGCTTCAATCTAATTCGGAGGAAGTTTGATCCTATGGCTAAGGACATGGCCGGGATGAAAGCCAACCAGGTGGGACTGTTCAAAAAAGATTGTTGACCACAACACTCTGCGATGTGCCAACCATTCAGACGAACAGGCGCGGTCTCAGACCATTCTGGACATCACAAAGGAAATTAGGGACGTGAGAATAGATATGATCAATAGGTCATACCATTAGGTATGATTAATCTAAATTAACCCAATTTTAATCATATGGCAGATATCTGGCTCAGGCAGCAAGTATCATCCCCCCCTCCACCCCCCCGCCCCCCCCCCCCCCCCCATCCCCTTCTGCTGTGAAATCAAGGACGAGGTCAGGATGGGAGTATGGAGTTCAGCGGAGCCGTGCCAGGAACGAGGTGCAGCTGTCTGGAGAAGATAAGATGGATGGCAGGCCCCTGCCCCCCCCCCCCACCCCCAATCCCAACCCAAACCCCCCCCCTCCAGCGTGTACGCCTGGCGATGTGTGCGAGCTGGAGCGGAGTTAACCAAAGGCTGTCTCGTCACCCACTCCTAAGCCAAAATCCCTTCCCTTGACGGCAACTGTAGTCAAAATAACCCCCCCCCCCACCGGCACTAGCTGATGGCAAATGTAATCAGTCAAAACCGGAATCACTTACCGTCCTCCCTCCCTCCCCTCAACCCCTCCGTGGAGACACACGGACTCACGGCTAGAAGAATATGTATCAACAAATGTGCATGTTTGTATTAATTAAGGGTTGTGCCATTATTACTATGCAAATGTAATAATTGTGAAAGATTTCCTGTAATGAGTTATATGTGTTGTTTTCAAGCATCCTTGACATCCAAGGACAACGATGTAAATAAGTCATTGCGCCTTTTTCGTTCCTATCCTTGACAAAAGCAAATATGTGAGTAATGATCTGTATATGTTTTGTTGTCTAAAATAAATACCATACCATACCATACGATATACCCCAATGTAAACTCACTCAACCGCTTTAAAAACTCATTTGTGCCGACCTCAATAAAATATTTTAATAATTGCTTGAGGCGGCAGGGGTTGTGCAATGGATTCATGATATGATGCGAGGGATTGTGCAATAGATTCACGATATGATACGAGGGATTGTGCAATAGATTCATGATATGATGCAATGCATTTACATTTTGTCATTTAGCTGATGCTTTTATCCAAAGTGACTCACAAATTGTGTAAAACGAGTCAGCAGGAGGGGCACCCCTCTGGTGGCGAAGGGTAAGTGGTATAGATTTGATTTATCAGCTCTCTGAGTGGGGTGATGTGGGCTGACATTGGCTGATTGGAGATCAGGAGTTGAAGTGCCTTGATGATGCAAGCCGCTGGTAAACCAA
Organism: Notolepis coatsorum; assembly: GCF_963971535.1. Lineage (NCBI taxonomy): Eukaryota > Metazoa > Chordata > Actinopteri > Aulopiformes > Paralepididae > Notolepis > Notolepis coatsorum. The sequence goes on along the minus strand of NC_140179.1, from coordinate 75,016,901 downwards.
CTAGCAGTGCATTGCAGTAATCAAGGCGAGACATGACTGTTGATTGCAGGAGGAGTTCGAGACCCAAAAGAGAAATTTGGTGTTTCCCCGGGACCCAAACTTACAAAAATACATCATGAATTGCCATAACATACATTTATAGGGCGGCCGGGTAGTGCAGCGGACTAAGCGTCTGTCTACCACCACAGAGACAGTGGGATCAAATCCAGCTGTGGTGCTTCCGGGTTGGCCGACCGTCTATACTAACACAATTGGCAGTGTTAGCTGGTGGGAAACCCGGCGAGGGGGGTCCTGGTCGTTGTAAACAGCGACTCCTACAGTTCGGTCGGGGCGCCTGCACAGCAAGGAAAGGATCTAGGAGAGGTAGTGTGACCTTCCACACGTTACACTCTCCCAGTGAGAGTCCGCGCTGCCAGGTGAAAAGAAACGGTGGGCTGGGTACACATGTGTCGGAGGAAGCATGTGATAGTCTTCTCCCTCCCGGACCGACAGTAGGGGGTAGAGTGCGCAACGACCAGGAAAGGGATTGGGAATTGGCATGACAACTTACATTGGGATGGGAGAAAAAACGGAAAAAGAAGGGGGGAAAAGATCATTCCAAAAAATAAAAAACATACATTTATAAACTACTGATAAAGAACACAACAAACCACGAGTTTCAAATGTATATGAAATGTATTTATTTAATTATAAAAGGACATCACAGCAATAATCAGAGTGTAATGTTAAGTTGCTCACCACCTCATAACATATGTATACAATTTTGTAACACTTTTAAAAACAAACATGTTCTACTCTCCTTTCTATTTCTCACCCCTTTTTCAACTCTCCATTTCTTACCCCCTCCCTCCGTCCCTCAACCTTAAACCCCAACATTGAGCAACATTCTGATTAATTTGTATTATGTATTACTTATTTAAAAATTCTACTGACCTGACATGCTAGAAGGGGTATAATATTTCATCTATGGCACAATGAAATATAATGAGGTATGTGGCTGGTTGAAGTTCGAAGCTCTCGAGGAGGAGTACCAGATCTAGTACAGATCTTTTCGCTCCCCAGTCTGTATTTTTACTTGACGTACTAGACCGTCGCTCTCTTGAGTGACTCGACCTAGTTGCCACTGGCTTCTTGGAAGGTTGCTGTCCTTGAGGATGACTATGTTGTTCACCTTGAGGTTGCGCCGGGATACGTGCCACTTCTGACGTGTAGAAATGTTCAGGAGGTATTCCTTCTTCCAGCGGCTCCAGAATTGTTCGATTAGGTACTGGACTCTGCGCCATCTCCTGGTTGCGTACATGTTCTCTTTAACAAATCTCCCAGGGGGTGGAAGAGCGACTTTAGACTTCATCATGACGAGGTGGTTTGGTGTTAACACACTGGTCGCCAAAATCGCTTTCCAGCGTTATTGGCCACCATGCGTTGACCGCCAGGATCGCTGTACAGCGTTTTTTAGATCAATATTTCATTTTTTCGCCATGGCATTCATAATTCATATACCCACCCCCGGTGCTGCAGCTGGACCTTAGATGTGACTGCAACGACGGCTCAATACCGCCGCCTGGTGGACGGACGGGCGAGTTACACTCGCCAACAGGATGTGCCCATCAGTGCATCGATGAAACTCATCCGGCAGTCACATCTCGTTACGGGACTCCCGACAGATACTATGTACATAATGGATCACTTTCTAAACTTAATAATCTATATGATTTCGGCGTTTATTGCGACATACAAACCGAAAATGGACCTAGGCGATCGGCGTCGTATAATTGGGATCTTTCACCGCCAGTCTCATTGGCCCACAGTAAATTATATAACGTTATTTTCAACCCGATTGTGCATTTCCTTGTTTGCAAACTATCTGATCAATATATCCACCTACATAAAGCATTTACTGATGATCGGGGAATTCTAAACAACCCCCCCCCCCCTTTCCTCCGCGCATGATGAGGCATAATGTATACCGATCATATACATTCGAGTTTTTTGGTGTAGCGTGTATGGGGGGGAAACGGCAATCGATAATCTATATAATGCGTTTGGGCCTATAACTAGCGTTTTTGGAATTACAGCAGAAAAGATAAAAAACATACTTATATTCTAGAAGGTATTAACACAACAATGTATGAATGAAAAAGTATAACGTTCCCACATCCTGAACGATAGATAATCGATGTTGAATGGGCCATAGTAATGTCAATATAGCAATACAATTTAAAAAGTTATAGCCCTGCAAAGAAGGTAAACATCTCCATAGGCTTACAGCGCTGGCAGAGAGGGGCATGAGATGGGCATAACCCCCGGCGGGCAATGTGTTCTAGTGCCATGGGGTTGTTGATACCATCTACTGTTTACAATAGCTGGAGCTTCATAGAATAGTGTTCTAAGGGAGGCGTCATCGAGTCTGCCTGGACACAGAGCAATAGTGGCGTTCAGCACATTTCTTACGGTCCTGATTTGACGTTCCCAGACACCGCCTGCATGGCTGGCGGATGGAGCGTCGAAGACGAAGTTTTTCTGCTCGAAAGATTTCCAGTAACCTGGTGTCACATTGTTTGAGTGCTTCTTTAAACTGGTTTCTAGCTCCCACGAAGTTAGTACCGTGGTCGCAATGAAGTTGGCAAACAGCTCCTCTGAGGCTGATGAAGCATCTTAAGGCGGTAATGAATGCATCTGTTGATAAGTCTTCAAGCATCTCGATGTGGACAGCTCGTGAAGCCAGGCAAGTTAGTATCAGGCCATACCTTTTGTATTCCTTCTGTGCTTTTTTAATCAGGAAAGGGCCGAAGCAGTCCATGCCACTGTATGAGAAAGGCGGTGAGTCTTCCACGCGCTCTTTAGGGAGTTCAGCCATTTGCTGTTCTTCAGTATGTCGTCGGAGTTTCCTGCATCGCACACAATTGTGAATCAGCTTGGCCACTATTTTGCTCCCACCAATGACCCAGAATCCCTTGGCTCTCAATTCCATTTGAGTTTGACTTCGGCCTTGGTGACAAACTTGGGCATGGTGGTGAGCCGTAATTAGCTTGGTGATATGGCTGTCCTTGATATGGCTGTCATTTCTCGTCTCAATCTTCCACCCACACAAAGAAGTTCTCTATGCAGAATTGGATCATAGGAATGAAGAGAGCTTGAACTTGGAAGAACATTTCCTTTCTGGCGTATCTTAATTTCTTGAGAGAAGGCTTGCTGCTGGACGAGCTTGATCACTATTTCAGCAGCTCTCTCTCGTTCTTCGACGGTCACCAGTTCGGTGTTGTGTACTTTTTCCGATCCCAGCCTCTTGATTCTTGCGACTACTTTCAGGATCTTTGACCATGAAGAGATCTTACTTAGGTTAATAATAATGTCTGTGTAGTTGTTGACTTTGGTTGTGAAAGCTTGGACGGCCTTAACTTCAGGATCGCTGACTTGTAGCTCTGCGGAGGGGTTCAGTTTGAGATGCACTTCTTGCAATGTAGGACCTGACATCCAGTTTGTTGAAGGAATGTGAGATGCTTGAAGGCCTCTGGAGGCATGATCTGCAGGGTTCTCCGCTGTATCGACATAATGCCATTTACTTGGATCAGTGTTTTCTCTTATCAGTTGGACTCTGTTCACGACGAACACATGGAACCGTCTTGCCTCATTGTTGATGTAGCCCAGAACTACTTGTGAATCTGTCCAGAAGAACTCTTCATCGATCTTCATCTGCAGTTCTCTTTTCAGCAACACACTCATTCTGGTTGCGACCACTGCCGCTGAGAGCTCGAGTCATGGGATGCTTGAGACTTTTGTAGGTGCGACTCTTGCTTTGGCCATCACAAGACTGGAGTGCACTGTGTCTTTGTCATTTTTGTACCTAAGGTAGGAATAAGCGCCATACCCCATGCTGCTGGCATCAGCGAAGTGATGCAGTTCTGTTCTGATGATGTTGCCGAAGTCATGTGGGTGGTAGCATCTAGGGATCGTAAATTCCTTTAATTTATATAGCCCGATCTTCCACTCCTCCCACCGTGGCTTTAAGTCATCTGGCAGTGGATCATCCCATCTTATGCCTCTGCGGCATAGTTCCTGGAGTATGCGTTTTCCGCTTAGGGTGAATGGGGCAACAAACCCAAGTGGGTCATAAAGAGAGGCGATGATTGAGAGGATTCCTCGACGGGTTGAAGGCTGGTCTTTCATGTTGACATTGAAGCTGAAGGTGTCGTTTTCTATAGACCACTGAAGGCCAAGTGCATGCTCAGTTGGGGTCGCTTCCAGCTTAAGTTCGAGAGGGTCAGTGATTGTGGCTCTTTCTGAGGGTTTCACACAGTCGAGGACGTATTTATGGTTGGAGTTGAATTTGTGGAGGCGTAGGCCTCCTCGTTTGCACAACTTTTGTGCCTCGATGATTAGTTTCTTGGCTTCTTCGACTGATGAAACGCTGGCTAACCCATCATCAACGTAAAAGTTCTTCTCAATGAAGGCTGAGGCTGATGGGTAGTCTTCTCTGTGTTGGTGTGCCATGTACCTTAGATCGAAGTTGGCACATCCAGGAGACGAAGCAGCTCCAAAGAGGTGAACTGCCATCCTGTATTCTTGTGGTTGTTTCCAAATCGCCTTCCTTCCACCACAGGAACTTGAGGTATTTTCGAGAGTCAGGGGTGACGAAGAACTGGTGGAACATTCTTTCCATGTCGCAGATTATGGCCTCGTCTTCCTTTCTGAAGTGACATAGAACTCCTCTTAGGGAGTTAATTAAGTCAGGACCAGTCAGTAGGCAGTCATTTAGGGAAACTGCACAGAATTGAGCTGAGCAGTCAAACACGACCCTTAGTTTGCCAGCCTTTTTAGGGTGGCAAATGCCGTGATGAGGAAGGTACCAAGAAGTCTCTCCATATGAAGTTGTATGGTCTAGTTCTGCGTCACCTTTCTCGATGTCTTTCATGAAAGTCTTATAGAATTTGTGATACTCTTTATCTGTCTTTAGCTCCTTCTTTAGACACTGGAGGCGGACTGTAGCTAGTCTCTTGTTGTTTGGTAGGGATGGTGGGCTGCTACCCTTGAAAGGTAGAGGCATCTCGTAGTGTCCAGCTTCTTTCTGTCTGATGTGGTCACTGAGAAATTGTATGAAGCGAACATCTTCTTGAGACACGTACTTGTCCTCGTAGTTCCTTTCAGAGAAGTCCGACTCAAGGGCTTTCAGGACATCTGTTGTAGACGGTAGTGTTGTCAAAAATATCGAAAAATCTATACATATCGATTCTGAATATTTAAAGCGGTTTCAATACTCATTTCCCGAAATATCGATACTTTCTGCAGTATCGATACCAGCTGGCTTGCTCGCAGTGTTCTACCGCAAGTTGTTGACAGACAGACGCACGCTGTTGCAGAGCATGCTTGCCCCTCCTCCTCCTCCGCTGCAGCCCTCCCCCTAGTCATTCCTCCATTAGTTTATGCTAGCTAGCTGGCCACCTTTATAATTACTTCATGGAAACGGAGTAACGTTAAGTCGAGTTCATTCATACTACACTAGTACACGTATGAACTCGACATAACGTTACCCCGTTTCCATGAAGTGTTTAATTAGCAGCAATCTTGTTGAAAATGTAACGTTAATAAATTCTCAGAGTATAGCTCCGGAGAAATCTCTCTCTCTCTCTCTCTCTCGCTCTCTCGCTCTCTCACTCTCTCTCTCTCGCCGCCATGAAGATTGTTGTAGTTGTTTTAACCAAATAAAAAGCAGCAGCACTATTGCATAACTGAGTCATGTTTGCTATGTATTTCATTCTTTAGGGGAGTTTGTTTCAGTTTTAGCATGATGTTTTATAGATGGCTAGGTTAAACAGGTTTTTGTTTTTAAGAGGGGTTTGATTTAGATTAGATAATTTAGTTATTTTTAAATGTCTGATCTAAAGATAAACAACAGGTTTTAAAAGTGTTATATTTATCTTCTCTTATAGTACCAGAGAGAAGCTGAGGAGAATCAACCAGCAACAAAAGCAACATTTGTTAAAAAAATAATATATATATACATATATATATATATATATATATTTTTTTTTTGTATCGAAAATGGTATCGAATATCGATACTTTTCAAGGTATCGTATCGAAGTCGAAATTCCAGTATCGTGACAACACTAGTAGACAGGGCTGGTATTTATTTTACTGCGACTCTATGTCCGAAGCTCTGGCTCCCTTGTCTGTCCAGATGAGGGTTAGATGAGCCTATTATGATCCAGCCAAGCTCTGTTCGCTGTGCAAAGGGTTCGTTTTCACAGCCTGTGATGACTTCGAGTGGAGCTAGCGCTGAGGGACAATCACATCCTATTAACATACCCACTTCACAGTCTAGAAGTGATGGTAACTTGTTTACGAGTTGCTTGAGGTGAGGCCACTGTAGCGCTGTTTTGCCAGTTGGAATGTAGGATTTGTCCACTGGGATGAAGCTACGAGTGTAGGCTTGTGGTACTCTGATGTTGTTTGCAGAATGGAGTCCTCGGATTTGTAGGCCGCTGACACTCTTGCTGGTTATAACTGTATTTACAGCAGTCATTGTACTGAGTCTCAGCTTCACGGGTTGACTCTCCACACTTAACTCCTCAAGCAGGTCTTCTAAGATAAACGTTGAATCACTCTGTGTGTCGAGTAGTGCGTAAGTGTGCACCGTTATTTGTGGCTCTTGAACTGAAGACACAAGGACTGGGACAATGCTTGAGGTGGCAGAAGCACATTGGGTTGTAGTGTGAGACACGACTTTGTGGACTTCTTGGCTCCGGTAGTTTGCAGTAGATGTGCCACTCTGGGTTGTCTCTGGCGCTGGTGACCTCTCTTCGTGCAGACACGTTGGATGACGGCGGTTGCAGGTGTTGCAGGTATGTCGCCGTTTACAGTCCTTGCTGGAGTGTCCCTTCCTCAGGCATCCAAAGCAGAGGTGATTTTGGTAGATGTACGTTCTCTTATCTTCTATAGACCTTGATGCGAAGTTGGTGCACGTAGAAATGCCATGATTCTAATTTTTGCAGATGGGGCAAGGTGGTCTTGCTCTATAGGGTGAGTACTGTGTTTCTACGGTGTTGTTCTTCATGTGAGTGCTTGTATTTAACGCTCTGGCTCTCTTGGGAAACCTCTCGTCTGAGGCTCTGGAGTTCAACAGTAGTGGGGAGGCGATGGGGTTACAGGCTATTCGGGCCTCTTTGTTCAGAAATCTTGAAGTGTGCAAGACTTGGATAGCTTCCAGACTTGTCTAGCTCTTCTACGATGATCCTGCTCCATCTTCGCACAATCCACTCAGGTAGTTTCTTGAGCAGCTTGTGGTTCTCTTCACAGTCATTCAAGATTGCCAGCCCTCGGACATGTGGAATCGCCTCTGTGCATCCCTGTAGGAAGTCTGCAAACTCTCGAAGCGCCAGAGGATTGTTTGTGTTTATCTTAGGCCATCTCATGAGCTTGTCTCTGAACGCCTTTTGTATAATGAAGGGGTTTCTTCCAACACTCTCCAGGCACCTTTATGCTTCTTCGGAGTCTCTGTAAAAGAATCCCTCCAGACTTACGAGCTTCTCCAGTAAGGTACATTTTCATATAAAACATTTTATCACTTGTTGGGAGAGGCTTTCGGTGTATCAGGGCCATGAAGGTCATTTTCCAATCAACAAATGTCATGGGGTCGCCGTTGAATATTGTTGGTTCTGGTGTAGGTAGGCGGTTCATGCTTAATGCACTTGTGATTGCTTCGGCTAGACTGAAGGCCTCTTGGTTTGCAGTTGCTCCAGGAAATGCTTGACGTTGGAATGATGCAGGATGTAGCGGAGCACTATATTCAGGGTTTTTGGTGAGCAGTATTTATTTCATGGTCAGTGTCTTCTTCTTCTTCATTGTCTAGATCACTTCCATAACTGTATGCCCTCACTCGGGCTGCTGCTACCTGGACTTCCTTCTCTACTTGTAGCTGCTGTAGCTTCATCCTTTCCGTCTCCAGCCTACGTCGACTCTCCACCTTCATCTTCTCCATTTCCACGAGCATGACTGCCTCTTCCCCCTCTAGTTGGAGGAGACTTGTTTGCTGAGCCTGTATCACTTGGATGGCCTTCACCTCTTCCACTTTAGCTGCGAGTTCAGCTTCCATCCGCTTCCATCCGCCACCTTGGATCGCTGAGAGTCAATTGTTTCAGTATTTGTGTGACCATAGACAGATCTGTACTCCTCTTTGTTTGCCTTTCATTAAAATCTTCTTCTTTTGTTTCCAGTTGTTTACACACAAGCTCTTGAGTGTCTGTCAGCTGGATACAGGCGTCCATTTTATTTGCGATCTCGGGAGTTGTGGCATGATTACGTCAAATTGACTCATACACACTATTTACTAGGTCACGACTTGTTTGAATGTCTTGTTTTAATTTATCAAGTTCTTCTGTCGGACAGAAGGTTCTCAGTTTCCCTCTGGCTTCCTTTGCT